>NW_023606715.1:0-40001 GCF_013339745.2 Dermacentor silvarum | reverse complement strand
TGTTCATTGTTCGATGTGCGCTTACAGAAACAGGGATGTTACCAAAGGCTACGAGGTGTGCGAGTTTGTTGTATTGTTCCTTGTCTTTTAGTTCGAGTAGCAAATCTCCGGTTGCCATCTTTGTTGCCTTATACCCAGCTCCAATGGTCTCTTTTAGGCACTTGGCCACAAGAAATGGGGAAATTGCTCTAGCTTTTGT
Organism: Dermacentor silvarum; assembly: GCF_013339745.2. NCBI lineage: Eukaryota > Metazoa > Arthropoda > Arachnida > Ixodida > Ixodidae > Dermacentor > Dermacentor silvarum. Next base: position 39,802 of record NW_023606715.1, on the reverse strand, counting down.
AGATGATTGTTCGCAGTGGAGGACGTGGAATTTCGGGAACCGTTCGTTGTTTTTGGACAAGAATAGTGATGTTGCATCGGTGCGTACCCTTTTCGAGGCACGATCAGTTGAGAAAGGGTTCGGGGATCCCATGGAAAGAAACTACTTGTTCGGCAACAGCGTCTGCCACCCACCGCGGAGCCCAACAAGGGGACGTGGCAGAACATAGAGACAAGTCTGCACATCGCCAGCAGTATGCCATTGCTATAACCCAATATGGTATACCCAAGGTTGGACAGCCACACCAGGTTAACCCTTGCCGCCAGGAAAAGTCGAAGTGAATTGAAAAGATGAGAGGACAGGACAGATTAAAAGTGGAAGGGAAAGACGAAGATGATGGTGGAGAGAGATAGGAAAAGACGACTACCGGTTTCCCCCGGGCGGGTCAGTCCGGGGGTGCCGTCTACGTGAAGCAGAGGCCAAAGAGGTGTGTTGCCTCCGCCGAGGGGCCGTAAAGGTCCGAACACCCGGCTTCGGCTCAACCCCCAGGATCCCCTTTTCCCCGGACACGGCTAAGCCACGTACGGTTAAACGCGGGAGGGGCCAACCCTCATGTGCTCGGGTCCGTGGTGTCGCAACACACCAAACGCCTGCTGACACAGACGCCCCTGCGGGGGTTGTTGCTACCAAAGCCGCTCACCTTACTTCGTATGACATTGCTGTGTTGCTATCGCATTCATTGTTTCGCCCTTAGGGCGAAACTGTGACATTTTCTCCTTTACAATCACCATATATGTAGAGCAAACGCGCCTTCTTCCGACGCGCGAAAGGCCGGGGGGGGGGGAGGAAAGGGAGGTGACGTTTAGCTGCGGCACCCAGTGCCTATTATTGCGATAGCAATTATATGGACAGTCAAAAGCAGATTTCTGCCGTCGGCGTCGCCGTCGCCGTCGCCGTGAGGTTCCGTATGACGTCATTTGGCGAAGAAATCGTCGCCGCGCGCCGAACGCTGTATGTGCGAGTGTAAGGGCGCGAGGGGCGCGTCTTTCACGGGGAGTGAACGCACGGCGGAGAACAAACGCGCGTTCTGCGCCGTGCTCGCTTAAGGGCTGCAGAAGTAGGCGTCTCTGTTCTCCTTCACAATCACCATGTATGTAGAGCAAACGCGCGTTCTTCCGACGAGCGAGAGGCCGTGGGGGAGGGGGAGGGAAGGGAGGCGACGTTTAGCTGCGGCACGCAGTGCCTATTTATATCAGAGGCTCCGGCAACAGTCAGCAACGCCGCACGCATTTTGAGCGAACGCGGGCAAAACGCCGATGGCGTCGACAACAGTTCTGCGTGTTGCCGATGCTGCTGCATGTCCAAGTTTATACACCTGATAAAGCTACTATCATTACTCCGTATAGCTCTCTACAAATTTGCTATCGCAATTGATGCTTCGCCTTTCAGGTGAAACTGCGACAACTTTTTTACAAATGTAATTACCATGCCAACCCGCATTACCGCTACTAGTTCTACCCCCCCCCCCTCCCTGGACTTGTTCATCATAAACAGTTCCATTCATCCAATACAGCTAGGGGCTCTCGATGCCGCAATAAGTGAACATTTGTCCATGTATTTAGTATTGGATAAACCATTTAGTGAGAGGAGTCATGTTCCACCGGCCACTCATTTTCAACAAATCAATACATATACACTGTCTCACCTTTCAGAGAGGAATACATTAAAGTGGAACAACGTATTATTGCGATAGCAATTATATGGACACTCCAAACTAGATTTCTGCCGTCGGCGTCGCCGTCGCCGTCGCCGTGAGGTTCCGTATGACGTCAATGGAGATGAAATCATCGCGGCGCACCGCCGAACGCTGTATGTGCGAGTGAAAGGGCGCGAGGGACGCGCGCTTTCACGGGAGTGAACGCACGGCGGAGAACAAACGCGCGTTCTGTGCCGTGCTCCCTTAAGGGCTGCAGAAGTAGGCATCTCTTTCCTCCTTTACAATCACCATATATGTAGAGCAAACGCGCCTTCTTCTGACGCACGAAAGGCCGTGGGGGGGGGGGGGAGGGAGGGGACGTTTTGCTGCGGCACCAAGTACCTATTTTTATCAGAGGCTCCGGCAACAGTCACCAACGCCGCACGCATTTTGTGCGAACGTGGGCAAAACGCCGACGGCGTCGACAACAGTTCTGCGTGTTGCCGGTGCTGCTGCATGTCCAAGTTTATACAGCTGATAAAGCTACTATCATTACTCCGTATAGCTCTCTACCAATTTGCTATCGCAATTGATGCTTCGCCTTTCAGGTGAAACTGCGACAACTTTTTAACACGAAAGTGTTTTATGCCGGGGTCCACCAAGACTTCACTGACGTATTTCCGTCACGGAAATACGTCATAGAACATAATACAAAGAAAGAAACCAGAAGAAAAAGTTCCACAAACATGCAAAATTTGGAAATCGAACCCACGACCTCTCGGTCCGCGACGATAGATCGCCGAGCGTTTAACCCATTGCGCCACAAACGCATTTGCAGAGAGCTACACAGACGCGCCTTATATATCTAACACTCCTCCGTGTACCCGCGCTCTTGCTCGGGGCGGTGCCGCCGCCTACGAGCAGAAAAGAGAAGTACTGCATTATGACACTAACGCGCACCGACAGTGAACGCTTCGGTGGTCTCAGCACTACGACGCCTCGATGCCAGCATTCGAAGGGACGCTGGCATCAAGAAGCACTACCAACGCCACCTAGGTGGCGTTCACCGTGCCTCCGCAATTAGCTCTGAAAATGTTTCTGAAGTTGATCGCGGAGGCTGCAATTACGACGCGCTGTACGCGCTGATTTGACTCGGTGACGATTCAGTTACGTGCTTTGTCTTGCGCGTTGTATTAGTGTGTCAGTTACGTGCTTCGTCTTTCGCGTTGTGCTAGCGTGTGCAGCGTAGTGCAGCTTCCATATGCACGACGGTTGCTCATGGTCATCGACGTTGGTAGTCGTGATGGAGGAGACGTGCCACCAGGCGTCAGCGTGGGTGCATCAACGCCTAAGGGCGCTTTAGCCACAAAACACCAATAGACATTATATATCAATGTGCAATAAACATTACACTACTTCTGTGAAGACACGTTTCACTTTCGTGTTCTATACCGATTCCTATATAAGAGGGATCAACCACATTTTTTTTTATTACCTGAAGGACCACTCTGGGGGGTGTTACATAAAGGGTGGATATCATCATCATCAGCCTATATTTGATGATGATTATATTTAAAAAGGGGTGGATATTTATTTCACTTCACTTCAGGAAGTAGAGGGCATGGGAAGAAAAAGCTCTTGTGAGCTTGACTAGGCTTCCCAGCCGATTACAGTTCAGCATGCAGTGACGGTATACAAAAAAAAAACTGGCGTACATAAGTATAAACACACAAAAAGCGTACATTATTCTCGCACATAGTTGCAAAAAAAAAAAGAACACAACAGCTACACGCAATAAAAAACATCAAAGATAAGTTCAAAGCTGACATTTTAGACATCACCTCACCAAAAAAGCATGAAGTGCAGACTTGCAACAATAAATATCAAAATCATTTTGCGATAACAGATTTAACACAGAGGGCAAAGTTGTTCTCAGCATCTGGGCCCCGTAATTTGTGCGCGGTGTTCTTGTTTCGTACTTTCTCATGAGCCGTAAGGGATACGAAGAAGAATATTCAGCTAATTCTGCCAAATCTGCAAGCATTGGAATATTGTTCTTTATTTCATATTTATATCTAAGAACAAGGCGTAAGTTATACGTGTTGAAAACCGTAGGGATATCGGCCGCTTGGAAGAGCTGTGCAGAAGGGTGATCTCTGGCTAAGTTATAAATGATGCGTAAAGCTTTCTTTTGTAGGACGTAGAGCTTCTTTAAGGATGTGTGCGTGCCAGTGCCCCATACAAGTTGGCAATAATTCACTTGAGACATAAACAATGATTTGAAAAGCAACAATTTGATATTAGTTGGAAGAACACAGTTATTGCGGTATAAGAGGCCAACAAAACGCGAGACAGCTAAACACACGTGGTTGACATACACATCCCACAGCAACTTTTCTGTAAACCAAACACCAAGGGTTTTAAATGCTGCTACGATTTCTATGTTTTTGGAGCTATAAGTCAAAGATTCACAAAACGATACAGTTTTACCCTTAGGGCGGAAAATGATCGCTTTCGTTTTGGCTGCATTAATTTCTAGTGCATTTAGTTTCGACCAGCCTTCCAGTGCGGCAAGCATTTCGTTAGCTTTTCTTATCAGTTCGTCGGGATTTTCACCGCTGAAAAATACACTGGTGTCATCCGCATATATAACATAAAATGAGTTATGAATATTGACAATGTCGTTAATATATAAATTAAACAGAAAAGGCCCCAGTATACTTCCCTGCGGCACACCTGACGTAAGGCCTAGCGTTTCTGATGAGTGCCCATTACCATTAACGTATTGACGTCGATGCGACAAATAAGAGTTCACGAGTTCAGCGGCACGTCCTCGAATCCCATAGCTTTCAAGTTTGGCAAGAAGTATTTTATGATTTAAACTATCGAAGGCTTTCTTAAAGTCAATAAAAAGGGCTAGTACTAGGCGTCTTTCTTCAAAGTTTCCAAGAATGAATTCTTTCTGCGCCAGCAACGCAGTTTCAGTCGACCTATCTTTCCTGAAACCGTGTTGGAATGGCGTCATAACGTTATGTCTTTCAATGAAACTGGATAGACGTGTTAAAATAGCTTTTTCCAAGCCCTTGGAAAAAACAGGAAGTAACGATATCGGCCTATAGTTAGCAACGTTATTCTTATCACCTTTCTTGAAAACCGGGATGACCTTAGCGACTTGCATATGAACAGGGAAAGTGGACGTCGTAAGGCAAAGGTTAAAAATGTGGGTCAGCGGGGCTGCAATGAGGTCGATAACATGTTTAACAGGCAATATCTGTAAGTCGTCCCCATCCAACGAAGTGCTGTTTTTAAGGCTACGAAATATGGTGGCAACTTCTTGGCTGTCAACAGGAGAAAGAAAAACGCTTCCATGGCCACTCGGCGAAATAAATTTCAATGCATCTATGCTACCAATGGACTGGGAATGCGCAAGGAAAGAATTATTGAAAAAATTAGCAAGTGAAGGACCGCCCGTTTCAGTTCCATTGCAAATCATTTTATCAGGTATGTCACTTTTACATCCAGGATGTAGAAGAGTGGATAGCTGCCGCCAGAGGGCGTCGCTACGGCCACTGCTGCGCTGAAAAATGTCCGCATAATACTGCTTCTTAGCAGCTCTAATATCCTTGTTCAATTTATTTCTATACGCCTTGTATTCCGATAGCGTTGAAAGGTCTCTAGTTTTGATAAATCTTTTATAAAGCTGGTCTTTAACACTGATGCGATGAAGCAAAAAAGGGCTAATCCAGGGCTTCCGAATTTTCTTTCGTCGTGATGCCCTCTTCATTGGGAAACGCTCAGAGTATAATGCTTTAAAATTATTAATAAATGTTTCATATGCAGTATCCGCTTCTACTGCGCAGTATACGTCATCCCATGACGCATTCCGTATAACAGCACGAAACGATTCAAGGCTGTTATCTGTTATTGACTGATAGTATCGAGCGCACTGTAATGGACGTTTACTCAATTGCTTCAGCGCACACAAAAATATTCCCATATGATCGCTGAGGTCACAGCAAACAACACCAGATTTTGTCATTGATAATTCGACGTTCGTTATAAATGTATCAAGAAGTGTCGCCGACTGTTGTGTAACGCGAGTTGGCAAAGTAATCACATCTGCACATGCATTAGAAGACACCGTGACATCAAAGTCAAATCGCAGTGCACTATCACCCAATATATCAATGTTAAAGTCTCCACCACAAAACATAGTGTAATTATTTTCATTGACATACTGAAGAAGACTATCTAAACAATTTATAAACTCCGATGCAACACCATTTGGAGGGCGGTAGACAACAGAAAATACGGTTCGGTTGGAACGGAGAGAGAGCACTTCGCAATTTTCAGAAATAAAAGAAAACTCAGGAATCAAGTGGCATTCGAGATCCGAACGTACAAGCACCGAGACACCACCGCCTCTACGTCCACTTGGACGATTAACAAAATACGTCTGATACATTGGTAATGTGAACACACTGTCATCTGCATACCATGTCTCAGATATCATTATCACATCAAAGCAAAAGCCGAAGCGATTTACCAGTACAGTAAACTCATCATATTTGTTGCACATTGAACGAGAATTTATATGAAAGCATTTAACGGGACTGGAAGATAGGAACTGAGAACCGATGTAACCTTTCATCTGCTCAGGATTCATGTAGTCAACGGACCCCAGTGTAGGCATCACAGAGCGAAAATTCAGAAACTTTGGCCCTAAGCAGCCGCTCATGCGTGGAACTGCTCAGTCTCAGGCCCTGCAGTCGGACTTGAGGCAGTCATGCGATCTAGATCTGCCAGCGATACGATTTGCAGAACAGGTGTCGAATCCCCTCGACGCGCAAGCACTCTGCCATTGCTGCTCCAGACATGTTTCCAGCCAACAACTTTCTTACGAGAAATGGCAGCGCCAAGCAGTTGCTTGTTTTTGCGTGTTAGGTGCTCGTTTACAAAAATGGGTCCCTGCGTATTCGAGGGACTGAGTAGTCAGTCGAGCCTTCCTGGCTTTAGCCAGAATAGCGTTGCGTTTGGAACGGCGCGTAAACCGAACAATGAGATTCCTTCCTCGACCTTTCGATGTTTCCACCATGTGACAAACATCAACATCCAAGTCATCAATGGTTTCGCCCAATTTCATGCCAATAGCCTTGATAGCTGCAGTTGCATTACAACCGTCAGGCAAACCCTTGACCTCAATGTTGTTCAACCTCTGATACTGTTCAAGTTCGTCAATCCTATCCCGCAGTCCCTGGTTTTCACGCTCAAGCTGTACATTTTTTCCACGAGCTTCTTCATGTCAAGCTTGAGCTCCTTAATATCTCTCTGAATTTCAGAAACGCTGTCACTTGTGTCCGAACAATACTTTACGCTCTCCTTAAGAGAACGAATTTCAAGGCGAAGTTCCCTGCGGAATTCCTCGAATTGTTTCGCAATTTCTTTGCTTTCTTTAGACATGGTTCACAATGTACAACCCACAGGTAAAAAAAACTCAAAGGCTGTGTTCGGCAGCGGTGTTTTAGAAGCAGGCAATACGAAAAGAACAGTATTCTCACCTGCAAATATGCAAGAGACGGGTTTAGATGCGTCCAAGGAACACACCGCTGCCGAACTGAGCTCGACAAAGGCACGCCGAGTCCTTTTTATCGGCAGGCGACGGTAGGCGCAGGCGCAGGCAACGGTAGGCGCAGGCTCAATGGTGCAAACGATGCCTGTGGTTTCCTCCCCCTTGGCCGGTGACCACGAGGTATCTTCGTAGATGGGCTGCTTCGTATTAGTAGCACTCCACGCACGCGATCCGCTGCAAATATGCAAGAGACGGGTTTAGCTGCGTCCAAGGAACACACCGCTGCCGAACTGAGCAGCAAGTGTAATGTGCGCATGAGCCATTAAGAAAGCCTCTTGCAAGCAGTGAGTGTTTTGATACTCTGTTCGTTCCTTGCGCACTCGATGTTTGTGTCTTGCACAATCTAGGTTACGAACAGACATTATCTTTTTTTCTTTTGATATACAAAAGAACAAAATGAGAAAGGTAACCACATGTTGATTCCGCGAGAGGTAGTCTACTACATTATGAAGAAACGTTGTCGGGCAGGTGATAGCGGCAATGCTGTGGGAAAGGTCATTCCAATCGGATGATGCGTGTGGGAAAAAAAGCGGAGACTGTAGCAGTGTGGCTGCGTTGCCGGGCGACTTGAAGGGTATGGCCGGTACGATCAGATATGCGGGCTGGTGGGGATGATAAAGCTTGGGCGGTCACGGGCGCTGCAATAAAACTTATGGAACAGGGCTAGAGATACGATGCGGCGACGGAGTGTGGAAGTAAATCGAGATTATTCTGCTTTTAAGGATGCTACACTGGGCCGGCATTTTCTAGCGATGACTTTAAAGTAATAATGCCTTTTCGCGCTTATCGCGCTTTGTCAGTGGTCAGAGCGACGGTCCGCTCGCGTTATCAACGGGATCAGCCGGCCGTGAGCGGTGGTTGATAAGACTATTCTAAAATAAGTCATAAGGCAACGCTACAAAATCGCGGGCCTGGTGTGATACGAATAGGATGAACGAATAAATTGGGCTGCTCAATTCTGCATTGCCTCAAATGTATTCATAAGGAAAAACACTTTATGGGAACAGTTAATCAGGCTAAACGCGAGTCTGTGCTGCATGCTTGAAGCACAATGTATACCGTGTAACTAAAAGATGTTTTTAATGTCGAACACACAATAACATCAGCAGTCACCCGGCAATGTAACTAATTGCGTTTTCTAAAGTGAAGTTAAAATGCCAGGAAACTCACAGGTATGACAAATAATATGGCACAAGTTCGGAGCCAGACTGCAAGAAAAGTCACCCCATCTGTTATTCAAGAGCCCTGTTTTTGCTTCTCTGCTGTTCGGGAATCTCATAAAGAAGGTCTGTCATGTAAAACAATTACACTTGGGTTGCAATAACCACTCCACGGTTTACAATAGTCTCTACTGTGCCTAGTAACACTAATACAATCTAGGACAAGTTATCCCTACATGGGTATCCTCGACGCACTAAACAGCCACATCAGCGTAATTACACTCCACTCAGTTCAGAGCTCTGGACAGGTGCAACGTTACATTTGCTGGCATCATGTATTTAGCGCGAAGTACACTGCGACCCTGTTCCTACCGCACGCAAGGCTGCACCCTGTTAATGCTTCGCCTGTCTGGTATGAATGTTTCACAAGGCTCCTACGAGACTGATAATGGTGATAGCGCGAATGACGCCATGCAGTTCTAGTCTCAATGCATCACACAGCGCGCCTGCATCAGTGCGAAAACAAGCAGCCGTGCTTTGATCTCACTGGTTTTCAAGTGTAATGTGCGCATGAGCCATTACGAAAGCCTCTTGCAAGCAGTGAGTGTTTTGATACTCTGTTCGTTCCTTGCGCACTCGATGTTTGTGTCTTGCACAATCTAGGTTACGAACACACATTATCTTTATCTTTGCAGGTTGTGATATCGATTGTTTGCGAACCTTTCTAAGCTCAGTGAGCCGGGTCACAGACTGAAAAAAGAAGCAAAATATTTTTGGGCATATCTAATAAGAGAATGGTTCAGATCACGCCATATTCAGCCACATTTCGGGGGTGGGGGGGGGGTGGGGGGGGGCAATATTTTTAGAATGTCGGCCATGAATATTGCTTCGTTAGTAATAAGAAGAAATGTACACTTGTGACACTAGCTGATGTGGCCGTCAAACATAACAATTTAGTTTTAAAGACGATTGTCTTTCTTGTGCTACCTAAACGCGAAAATCTTTGTCTGTCTGTCTGTCTGTCTGTCTGTCCGTCCGTCCGTCCGTCCGTCCGTCCGTCCGTCCGTCCGTCCGTCCGTCCGTCCGTCGGTCGGTCGGTCGGTCGGTCGGTCGGTCGGTCGGTCGGTCGGTCGGTCGGTCGGTCGGTCGGTCGGTCGGTCGGTCGGTCGGTCGGTCGGTCGGTCGGTCGGTCGGTCGGTCGGTCGGTCGGTCGGTCGGTCGGTCGGTCGGTCGGTCGGTCGGTCGGTCGGTCGGTCGGTCGGTCGGTCGGTCGGTCGGTCGGTCGGTCGGTCGGTCGGTCGGTCGGTCGGTCGGTCGGTCGGTCGGTCGGTCGGTCGGTCGGTCGGTCGGTCGGTCGGTCGGTCGGTCGGTCGGTCGGTCGGTCGGTCGGTCGGTCGGTCGGTCGGTCGGTCGGTCGGTCGGTCGGTCGGTCGGTCGGTCGGTCGGTCGGTCGGTCGGTCGGTCGGTCGGTCGGTCGGTCGGTCGGTCGGTCGGTCGGTCGGTCGGTCGGTCGGTCGGTCGGTCGGTCGGTCGGTCGGTCGGTCGGTCGGTCGGTCGGTCGGTCGGTCGGTCGGTCGGTCGGTCGGTCGGTCGGTCGGTCGGTCGGTCGGTCGGTCGGTCGGTCGGTCGGTCGGTCGGTCGGTCGGTCGGTCGGTCGGTCGGTCGGTCGGTCGGTCGGTCGGTCGGTCGGTCGTCGGTCGGTCGGTCGGTCGGTCGGTCGGTCGGTCGGTCGGTCGGTCGGTCGGTCGGTCGGTCGGTCGGTCGGTCGGTCGGTCGGTCGGTCGGTCGGTCTGTCGGTCTGTCTGTCTGTCTGTCTGTCTGTCTGTCTGTCTGTCTGTCTGTCTCGATTAAACCGCTCGGCGAAGACCAAGCGAGCTACTAGCACTGGTGGCACGGGGTCGTACACGTCTACATTTGTCACAGCTGTCACCCGTTCGTCATCGGCGCGAAGTCAATCGACGGCGTATACAAGCCGGTTGGTCGTTCCGTACTCGAGCGAACACAGTGAAATAGTCAGAGTCGGGAGTAAACAAAAAAAAAGATATTTATCGGCGGATAAATATACAGAAATTAATAAAATGAAATAAAGACACAAGACGGACTAACACACCTCAACTTATTATAACACATTGATGATGACAAATAATTATGACGAGCAATTAACAGTGAATATAAACAATAAAACAGTGCAAGGATCAAATACACAAGAATACACATAACAGTAATTGACTAAAACAAAGTTCAAAAGAAATCAAAGTTCAAAACAAAACAAATGGTGTTATACGCATGTCCGGGCAGCAGCAGCAAGTCCATAAACCGTGAAGTCGGCGCGCAGAGCTTTCCCGAAGGATGCTGGCGGGCCGAGCTTGTCGAGGCGGATGCGATTGTTGGGCTGGGTTTCCCGGGAGTCTAGCTAGATCTGACGACTTCCCTCAAGCAGGTTGAGCTAACTTGAGGCGAACTACCGTGAGCTTCGTTGCAGACGCTGGTTTGACGTCTCGTACGTCAATTAGTTACTTGGAGTTCAGAGGCGGCTAGGCGGCCCAGGCGATACTGAACGGCACCGACGGCTTCTCAGTTCCGACGCGGCTAGGCGGCCCAGGCGATAGTGGATGGCACTAGCCCCCCGACGGCTTCTCAGCAGCTCATAGGTTCCCCTTCTAGACTAATTTGCAGGGCCCAAAACCTGCGCTTAAATAGCCTCTCCTTTCCCTAGTTCCCTATGTAGGAGAACTACCGGTATGCAGAGTTCACCTAATTATTTCATGACTCCTCCCACAAGTCTTGGTCGCGCCCCTATCATCTGGAGTGAAGGACGGTAGATTCCCCTCTCTCCAAGGTCGAGCCCGGCACTGCACCACACGGACGCACACGCACCCCTCGGGGTCTGTTAATCGGCGTGTCGTTTTCTCGAAACTAGATGCCGCCCCGTGGGGCCACGACGTTTTTGACGCCCGTTAATCGGCGTGTCGCTTCCTCGAGACTATATGGGGCACAGTGGGACCACGACGTTTTTTTGACGGCCGTTAATCTTAGTGTCGACGACTCGAGAAACTATGCCGCTCCGTGAAAACATTATACAGCGCAAAACTACCCTCAGGCCTATTTGAGGCAAAATATATGTACATAACCGTGATCCGCAACGCTCATTTAAGTAAGAATACACATTGGACTGGGTTTTACGTTAGTAAATGAAAAGTCAACGTGTTGGAAATGGTATCAAAGAGATGCTACGCGTTAAAAACAAGACGACTGAAGCCGCGGCTCTGTAGCCGGCTTTAAGCCAACAGTAATGAAAGGTGTCAACAAATGGCGCGAGAGCAAGGCGACCGCGGGAAATTTGAATTGAATTCAGCAGAACCTCAATTGCATCCTTCATGGGAGGAGTGAGAGGGAGGAAAAGAGTGTGAGGGGTGGGAGGGGGAGAAGTGAGGGTGTCACGTATCAGGGGTGGCAACAGACTATCGTCTTTCGATGTCATTTGCAGCGAAACAAGCATATAAGCGGCCAATTTTGAGACAGGTGCTCTCTGTTAACTAATTCAATTGCAGTATTCACATGACCTCATGTATTGACACACATACATGTTTATATTTCACCGGTGGCCGCTTTCCACCGGCTAACAAATGTTAAACGTTATCGCTCGGCGCAGGACGCGCCTGTATCGGAAGTTTCTAGAACGTTATCGATGCTTCTTTCCGTTGCCTGTTTTCACCGACGCTTAAGTTATCTGATTGTATTACCGACGCGAATTGTCTAGAACTTTCTGGAAGACACTGCGGGTACCAGGGATTAATCTGGAACATTCGATGACTCATGTATAAAAGCGGGCGCGTTTCACCGCAGATCAGATTTTCGACGATCGCCGACTGTGTTCGCCGCTATCGTTGTGCTTTGAGTGTAGCTTGCTTTTGTGGGCACAGGTTCGCCCAATAAGTAATCAGTTTCGTCATACACAGTTTTACGACTGTTTTCGTCAGCGTCACGACTACGTGACAGTATTATAAGCGTTCTGTTAAGAGCCCCAACAGCTATGCTGCATGTTAGCTGAAGATTGCTAAACTAGGATAACGTGCAATTATCACGGAGATTTTCACCATCATGCCGCTCGTATTTGACCATGCGGCTGCACAGACGTCAGTTTGTCCTGTATAAACCAGTCTGGAGCACTATACACATAACGCGAACCAGCTCGTACGGAGTGCACTGCGCATGTGGAAAATAAGAATAAAATGTTTGGACTGTGCGGACCAAGTAAAAGCATCTACGTCACATGTGGCTTACTTACATGTTTTATGATTATATTGCTTAGAATGCGGAGAATCCGAAAAATTCACTAATGAAGATACATAACCTGTTTGTATATCTATCATCCTGTACGGAATACCGAGTTATTGGAGACGTAGACATAAGCAGCCCCATTGGTGGTGCCATCTTGTAGCTCAGACTTAACTCAAAAAGGACACATTGCGTTTGTTACTGTGACCAAACGTATGCTACTTATCTGCAGGTGCAAACCATCGGTAGTGACATTTATTTGCTAGAAAATATTGTGTCATTTATTTATTTTATTTTGACCAGAACGCCGATGTAAAACTAAAATGTTTCTAAGTATTCAATGGAGTTCGAACGACGGATGTTTTAGACTGGAGCTTGCAACCCCTATAAAACGTTCGGTTGGGAGAAGCGTCACAAGATTTCTCTGCCAGCGTTGCAACCCCTGTCCACGTCTCAGCTAACCTGATATTCCGCGTAGTGGTGTGCGAACAATGAAAATTGTGAGTACAAATCAAATCCACCTCGCTATTTATATCGTATCCGTTTCTAGAACTGGCTATTCGTGATTGTCGAATATTAGTTTCTGTTCGAGTATAAAAGACAACAAAACTTACTCGAGCCTCGAGGGATTAGGATCAATGCAAGTAAGGACGGTTCTGGCTAATTTTGCAGTTAAAAAGCCACATTTATTGCGCCGAAGCACCACTCCCTGAGCGAGCACATGGGACGAACAACTTCCGCCCAGTAAATTGCAGTCATTTCAGCACAATACCCCTCTCTGTGGCTGCATAAAAAATATGGACTATATGGACCGCGTGGATCTGGTCACATTCTGTAACCTTGTGTCATTACTGTCATTGTCATTGTGTGCCAGATAACTGAAAGCAGCTGATCTTTATTAACAAACTTCTTAATGGAACAGACCTCCGGTTGCCAATAGAATTACATGCATGTAATAAATAAAGCCTCGTTCTTTTTACCCAAACGCATCAACCAGAAACTTCAAATTGATGTTGCCAAGAAGCTGAAAATTATTGGCTGTTCGAAGGTGATTTCACTCGAATATTCGTGTTCGTTTCGATTCGGAAATTTCACTATTTGAACATCCCTAGTTACGTGCAGCGCAATACGTAAACAGACAAGCAAATGCTTCCTATTTAAAGTGGGTGTTATCATTGATATTGAGATGACGATGATTAACGCCACACATGCAAAGTAGCTTTCCAAGAAACAGTGATCAATTAAGAATCGCTTCACAAGCTATTAAAGCCGTGGCTATGACGGGGGCTTTATTAAATTTGCCAGTGTTGGACGCACTTACGAACTTCACGCTTAAACACGCTTTCAAAGTTGAGGTAAATTTTTATTTTCTTCTTCCATACTTTCAACTACCACATTAGTGATGACGTGCATTCAGGGCTCTAACATGGATGCATAACTAACTATATGCATTCCAAAATTTTGTAATTACCGAGAATATTTATTGCCTAAGGCGCTGGCAGGAACGGTCGTTCCGTGTCATTAATATCGCAACGTTGTCGCTAGCTAAAAATGTTTTGCTGTGCTACATGCTGTCGTTCTCTCAGCAGTGACTAGGTAATTAGCTGCAGACATCGTTCCTGTGAATGTTTCGCAGCATTTTAGTTAGAGTAAGGTATGAGACTGTGTGCTAGTAGGCGTTTCATCTTGGTAAACAGCGCGAAACCAGGCAAGCAACGCAAAAAGAAAGGGGTCGCAGACGAGCGCTGTTAGAGCCAAACGCGTTAATTTGTTTTCTCATGTTTTTTTTTTCTCATGGAAAACTTGCATGTAGATTTGCTCGCTCGTCTTGGCACATGCACGTGCGATAACTACTGTCCGCTGTAAATGATGCACCGAATGACCAATTACACCTCCACTAATTAAAAACTACCCCACCCTAACGGTGCATTTTGAACCAATAACGTTGTCATCTTAAACGTGCAATATATCACCGCTATTAAGGCGCGCTTTAGGCTCAGGTGGTAGCCTCACTATTCATCATGCTTACTAGAGAAACAGGTAAGGATTCCTTATTGGTGGGCTGTCGCATGCTACAGTTCAATGATAAAACGGGCATTCTAATTGGAGGCGCTCATAGGGTAGCGCTCATTGAAGCACTCAAGTGTAGCACTTTGGTAATCAGCGCGCAGTTTTTAAGCAGCGACGTTCTAGCTAACAATCTGTGTTTAGCTTTCATCATCATCATCATCATCAGCCTATATTTATGTCCACTGCAGGACGAAGGCCTCTCCCTGCGATCTCCAATTACCCCTGTCTTGCGCTAGCGTATTCCAACTTGCGCCTGCGAATTTCCTAACCTCATCATCCCACCTGACTTTCTGCCGTCCTCGACTGCGCTTCCCTTCTCTTGGTATCCATTCTGTAACCCTAATGGTCCACCGGTTATCCATCCTACGTATTACATGGCCTGCCCAGCTCCATTTCTTCCGCTTAATGTCAACTAGAATATCGTCTACCCCCGTTTGTTCTCTGATCCACACCGCTCTCTTCCTGTCTCTTAACGTTACTCCTAAGATTTTTCGTTCCATTGCTCTTTGTGCGGTCCTTAACTTGTTCTCGAGCTTCTTTGTTAACCTCCAAGTTTCTGCCCCGTATGTTAGCACCGGTAGAATGCAATGATTGTACACTTTTCTTTTCAACGACAGTGGTAAGCTCCCAGTCAGGATTTGGCAATGCCTGCCGTATGCACTCCAAGCCAATTTTATTCTTCTGTAAATTTCTTTCTCATGATCAGGGTCCCCTGTGAGTAATTGACCTAGATAAACATATTCCTTTACAGATTCTAGAGGCTGACGGGCGATCCTGAATTCTTGTTCCCTTGCCAGGCTATTGAACATTATCTTTGTCTTCTGCATATTCATCTTCAACCCAATTCTTGCACTTTCTCGATGAAGGTCCTCAATCATTTGTTGTAATTCCTCTCCATTGTTGCTCAATAGGACAATGTCATCTGCAAACCGAAGGTTGCTGAGATATTCGCCATCGATCCTCACTCCTAATCCTTCCCAGTCTAAGAGCTTGAATACTTCTTCTAAGCATGCAGTGAATAGCATTGGAGAGATTGTGTCTCCTTGCCTGACCCCTTTCTTGATAGGTATCTTTCTACTTTTCTTGTGGAGAACCAAGGTAGCTGTGGAATTCTTGTAGATATTTGCCAAGATATTCACGTATGCCTCCTCCACTCCTTGATTACGCAATGCCTCTATGACTGCTGATATCTCTACTGAATCGAATGCCTTTTCATAATCTATGAAAGCCATGTAGAGAGGTTGATTGTACTCCGCAGATTTCTCGATTACCTGATTGATGGCATGGATATGGTCCATCGTAGAATACCCCTTCCTGAAGCCAGCCTGTTCTCTTGGTTGACTGAAGTCAAGTGTTGTCCTGATTCTATTGGAAATTATCTTGGTGAATATTTTATACATAAACAAAAGAAGTCGACGTAGTGTGAGTCTTCTTCTATAATCACTAGGACAAGTTTAACTCGAAGTTGTGTAACAGAATAGAATGTGCAATTTCAATAAATAACAGTTTTAAATTGGTATGGCGATTTGTCAGATGTTTAGAGGCATGAAGGCCGAAAAACAGACCAGCTGTGGGTTTAAAAACATAAATATATCCATATGATGTTTATGCTTCATGCGAACCTGCAGAGTTTTTATGTAGAAAACCATAACGACGACACGGATAGAATACGTCTGCACTCTCCACACAATATAAAACACTAAGCTCAGCGGCCAGGAGTTAGTTTAAAGCTTCTATGTACATAGTCGCTTATAAAGGTAGGGCATTCGTATGTCCCGCTTCGCAACTCTGCGCCTTGACGCAATCTGCTGGACCATTTAAAGATTCCTTCTGTTGTCGACCTCACTGAGACCTGCTGTCTATGCGTTACGCACCGCTCAGTGGAGAAAATCTGGTTATGTCAGTGTCCAGGAACATCCGCATGATTTAAACAACTGCTGTACACGAATTTAAGCTCCATATACTCCATAAAAGACAGGAGTAAGCGTCTTAGTAACTAGTAATTTAAAAGAAGTAGTGAATGCGCGCAAGTACACTGAGTATAGGCGTGAGTTGGGCAGAAGGAGGATTTCATGAATTTTGGGGGGATATGCCCTACTTGATTGAATGGCATGGAGCTGCATTCACGAGCAGCACATGTTTCTCGTTACCTAGGTTGAAGTGATAGTAGGTGTATAGGTTGAGGGGGAAAGAAGAGCGACAGCGGCGAAAATAGCTAAAAGAGAAAAGCTAAAGAACGCAATTAAAATACTTGAGAAAGAATCAGAAAATTTTTAAAAATGACATAAGCATCTATCCTGTGTATTTCATGTTGTGCTCCGTCTTTAGGGCTGTATGTGTGTATTCCTTACAATACCAACCACATTAACTTTCTACCTTGGAGCCTAGTCGACCTAAAGTGTCACGTATTCTCTTTTTCATTCTAACAACAAAGGCAGTTTAGCGGTAGAGGTGGTATGGTTTCGTTGCAATCACAAGCACTTCTCGAGGCACTGTCCACCATGCCTGTATGAAAACTGTTGACGTTCGTAAAGATGACTCCCAACTACGATGCGACACAATGTTATTGTGTCGCATCGAGTTACATCAGGTGGTAGTCGAATGGGCTGAAAAAATATCCCTTAACACTGCATACTGTCTATATGTGTGGATGTAACCATCGATGAGGGGGTGCCTATCCTCAGGAACATTCACATTGCAATTTGAAGCTAACAGCTTCTGCAAGTTGTGTCATTTAGCACTCAAAGAATGTGATTGCGAGCATCCCATTACAGGAGCCTACTATATGTATCGTCTCGTGATATTCCGTAGCGGATTTAGGGACGAGATTCGCATTACCGCCGCGATGACGTCTATGCTTTAGGCTTTATATTTGTTTGGCAGTTAATCGACGCTTGATCGACGGTTGATTGATATGCATTTCGAATTCTTTAGGTTTCACATAGTCAGTGCTTATGTCATTACAGATATACTGTGCTCTGAATTCGGCATGAAATATAAAGAAGTATGGTAGTTCGTTCAAACAAAGTAGCTTTAAGGCATTTTCTTTTTAGGATGAAATGTGGCAGAATTTCAATTAAATTACAATCACAAAGGTCAGTTAAAAACAAATGGCGGGCGGAAATATACCACTGCGTATTTGTTTGCAAGAGCAGTTTCTTCTGCAACGCTTAAAAATAAACGACTGAACATTCGGAATATCATCAGTTTACTTCGAAAACAGACAGCGCTGTGAATTGGACTAAACAGTCGCGGACTAAACAAGAATGGATAAAAAGTGTCCCGTTCCCAGCGCTGTTAACTCTTGAAGTCATGCACCTATTAGCCAACCAACGCGCTTTATTTCAGTTTACGTCATGCACTCAAAGTTACGAGAAAAAGAGCGATATCAACGAAGATAAATAAAAAAGCCTAAGAGAAGAGTTCAAATAAATACCTTTAAAAGGAAGTGCAAAACAGGTGATGCGAAATAACAGCGTACTTCCGCAATGTCGCTCACGTTGTATTTACTAATTATTAGGCTTTTTTCATTCAGTAATGCCTGAACGGTTTTAGCAGTCTTCTTCGGTTTAGCACTTTTCTACACACCTGCCCAGTGTACTGACATTGCTTCCTAAGTCATTTTCCGCCAAGTCAGAACAGTACATTTGAGTTTTCCATTTAATAGTGTACTGCGCTATACATGGGTCAGATTTTCGCTGAAACTCGGCAGAGAAGTCACTATTGTTAAAAAACGACGAGTACATTTTAGTCTTGAAACAGCATCGAACAATTTTAAGGTGAGCGATGGCTTATGGTGGGCTGCTCTTAGACTGCAATTATTCGGGCACTGCGGAACTGCAGTTTCTTTCTCAGTTATGAAAACACGTCTGTGAGACGCTAACAGCACGCAGCCAGCTTGACTACAAAGGCTCAGTCGACTCGGCAGCGAAGTGACGACAGCGTTTTGCTCAGCGGGCTCTGCCTTCCGGCAGAGGAATGGGCGTTGTGTGAACGCGGACTAGCGTTCCCGCTGTGGAGATGTGGGTAAGTTGTGAGGATATGCTGGTCTGAACAGACAATCAACGTCAAGCTAGACGTGTGTATTGTACTTCCAAACCCCGACTAAAGCAGAACAGTGCCGTTCATGCTGCCCTGTGTAAGTCGCATGTGGCCGAAGCCGAGCCGTGACGAAGCTGCCAAAAGTAATTTCTGATACGACCGTGGAACGTACCGCTGCAGTAAAAATTCGTTGCCAGACGAATTACGTCGCTGCTAAGTATAAATTGTTTTTGTGAGCCCAAAATTTAATTATAAGGTGCCACTGTCTCCTTTAATAAGTTCCCTTTTTTAAGACCTATGCAAGCCGTAACACCTGCTTAGTCCCCACAAAATAGCTTAGATATTTCACTTTGCTGAAATGACCGTTAGTCAAAAGGAGATACGCGATTGCCGTGTATCATCCTGCTTGAACGCCTTTCCGGTAGACGGTCCAGTCCAAGGTATTTGGAGTGCCTGTGTACCAGGGGTATTATACGAGTGTAATGTTTCATCATCAGCCTATATTTATGTCCACTGCAGGACGAAGGCCTCTCCCTGCGATCTCCAGTTACCCCTGTCTTGCGCTAGCTGATTGCAACTTGCGCCTGCAAATTTCCTAACTTTATCACCCCATCTTGTTTGCTGCCATCCTCGACTGCGCTTCCCTTCTCTTGGTATCCATTCGGTAACCCTAATGCTCCACCGGTTATCCATGCTACGCATTACATGGCCTGCCCCACTCCATTTTTTTCCCTTAATGTCCGCTAGAATATCGCTATCCCCCTTTGCTCTCCGATCCACACCGCTCTCCTCTCCTCCTTGTTCTCGAGCTTCTTTGTTAACATCCAAGTTTCTGCCCCATATGTTAGTACCGGTAGAATGCAATGATTGTACACTTTTCTTTTCAATGACAGTGGTAAGCTCCCAGTCAGTATTTGGCAATGCCTGCCGTATGCACAGTGGATTGCTTACTTGGGTGTATATGGTAGTCCGAAAAAAATGTCTTCCTCCCACCGCAGCGGTCTAGTGCTTGTCATTACCGAAGACAAACGGGAAATTAAAATGCACCGCTTTGTCTTAAAGATGTAGCGCACTCTGGTTGTTCCAGCCAACTTGTGCTCATGAGCAGTGCTGCATGAAACTACCAACCTCACAAGTGAGTGTAGTCGGTTGACGAGGAAAGCAGCGAGGCATCCATCTTAACCGATCCTCACTTGCGAAGTCGATAGGTCGAAGACGTCGAAAGCGACCCAACTGGTTGCAACTCGCCGAATACCAGAGCGCACTCACAAAAGAGATGCAGGAAGCGTATATAGCCAACAGAGATTGCGGAGCTGAAACTTCTCTGGGGTCGTTTCGAAAGACGCTGAAAAAGAACACATAACTAAAATGTGCGCATAGAATTGGAGACCCAAGAAAAGGAGCGATAGCGTCAGACACGGATGCCTCTGGTGGTGTCTTAGCACAAAGGACGAAGTTTAAACAAAAAAGGATATTTGAAGACGAAAAGGTCCGAAAAAAAAATCGAAAGTCTAGAACTGGGCAAGACGACATGGCCAAAAGGGGATGCCCGCAGAGAGATACGTCAAGCCTACGGAGACACCACGAAGTCGGCGGGGATCTTGAAGTTGCAGCTTTGACAAATGTCGGGATACCGCTTTTGCCTTATAGAAATCTCTTCACGGAATACTTCGTCGGCACGCGTGAATGTGTTTTGTGCTTCGTGATTCGCTTTCTTTGTGATTCGTAGTCTTTCTATGCTTTTCACCACGCAAACATGTGCGGCCGTATGTTTCAGTATCCGTGATGCACACGCCGCCTGTTTGTCATACCATCCGTCAGAGTTGTCCTGCAGTATTTCTTCAAGCCGTATGCGGTGAAGTAGAAGGGCCACTCGGCTTTGTTGTTCTTTGGTGGAAATAGGCGACCTTGGCTGCCCGCAGTGCTTCCTCAAGGCGCCCCACTTCCTGACACATTTCAAACTTTAGGAATAACACTGCGGCATCTGTTACTTGATATTTTCCACAATTCGTGAAGGTTAGTGAGTAATCGAAGCCCAGCGTGTGTTTGCTTCCTCACGTTGAAGAAAATGACAAGGTGGAAGTTGTGGGAAAATGCAGCTTCTTTCACACGGCAATCAAACTTCTCGCTGTAAAATTTGTTATTCCCAAACGCTCTTTTCTTTTGAGAATTTCTGCGCCCTTTAATGCAGCATATCTTTTAACAGCCGAGCTGTTTAAGCCAGCCGTAAGTTGTTCCACCAGCCGCAAAACATCGCTTAGCGATGAGTCAACCGGTTTCCTAGCAACCACCTCACGTAGCGGCGTGTGCTTTGCCGCCCCTCGGTACCGTGCACATGTTGCCTTGACATGGGACGTTAAGGAGAGGAAAGGGCCGCTCGCGAATGGCCGCTCGAGGCACTTTGCGTGCATTTGTGGGCTTCTTTCACGCTCGGAAAAACACTTTTTATGTAGCACATATTTAGCAACAGAAACCTGTATCGGTAGTTTTTCTTGTTGCTCTACAACTTTCTCATTGACACTTTGATAATTAGGACAGTACTTCTCGAGTTAGATAATTAATTACAATTTCCTAATGAAATCTCTGTAAGGAAAAAATTACTGGCGGCAACTCCACTGTACTGGAAACAATACACACTAGGTTTGCTTCGCGTAACGCCGTTCCTCTTTTTTTAAATCATGCTCCGCTATAGCTGGGACACCCTATATATATATATATATATATATATATATATATATATATATATATATGGTGTTTCACCTAACTTGGGCCAAACTTTAAAGGTGGGCAAATGCTACGTAGCTGGACAGAACCAAGATAATGTTTGCCGTCGCTTGGAGGTACTCAGATTACTTTTCGCATTCTGCCTAATTAGATTATTGTTCGTCATTAATTATAACTTCTCAAACTTCTTAAATACATGAAAAGCGTAAATTAGAAAATTGTAGAGCAGCGTGAAAAACTCCCGATATAGCTGCCTGTTGCTCAATTGCTCAATAAGTGCAACATAAAAGTGTATTTCCGAGCCTGCAACATGCCCGCGAATACACGAAAAGTGCATTGAGCGGCCAGTCGCTCTCATTATATATATATATATATATATATATATATATATTGTGAGCGCTATTAACTCATCTCCTCATTTTTATCTGTATATAATCTGCATCTGCTGGGCGCGTGCTATCAGTAGCCTCGTTTAATAGAAGCTTTCGGTCTGATTCTGTCTTTTTAAGTGTTAGATGTTCTCCTTGATCCCAGTGCCGTAACACCTTCCCGTTCTCCCTCGAGCTACGCTCAGGCCACTGGGTGCACCCGCCTACAAGCGAAATGTTGGGCCCCAGTAGCTGTGCTTCTACTAATTGTACAACTCTAGCAGCCCCAAGCGCGCCAGTTTGGATTGTCAATAAGCGTCAGCGTTATCCCCAGGTCTTTGCAGCACTCCGTGGTGACGACATTGAGGGCTCGATCGACAACTACAACAGAACCAGTGACTATAAGAAGTAGGACGACCATCAAAAGTTATTAAACGTCGCATACGCACAAACAGAATCTCAAACAGAAGAAATGGCATGAGAGATGAAAGCGCCATCAGGCTCATCCACTCTTTCGTCATCAGTCATATTGCCTACGTGGCGGCCTTCCACAACTGGTCAACTAGCGAAAGAAACAAGGTTAACGTGCTCATCCGAAGAACGTTTAAGCTTGCCCTCGGCGTCGCGGACTCCGCTAGTACGGAGCTCCTACTCAAGCTAGGACTGCACAACACGCTCGAGGAGATCGCCGAAGCGCAACGCATATCTCAGCTCAAAAGACTCACAGAGATGGACACGGGCTGATACGTCCTCGATCGACTGGGCATCACTTACCACAAACAACACGGACACAAAGCGCAAATACCCAAGGAAATCCGAGAAACCATACATGTTGCAGCGATCCTCCGGAACATGCACCCTGATTTCAACAAAGGTCGCAGACTAGCAAGAGCCAAAACCCTCCTCCGATCATACGGAAGGGAAACCGACGCGCGCTTCGTTGACGCCGCGGAACACCCCGATGGCAGACTCTTCACTGTAGCTGTAATAGACGCCAACTCCAAAACCGACAACGCGTGTAGCGTCGAAACCCACCATCCAGAGGAAGCCAAAGTGATAGTAATTGCCCTGGCCCTCTCAAATCCGGACTGCAACATCGTCCTGAGCGACTCCCAGGCGGTGGTGAGAAACTTTGCCAAAGGACGCATTTACCCTAAAGCCATCAACATTCTTAAGAGAATACGCACCCCCAAAGACCAACCGAGTCGCATCGTATAGTTCCCCGCCCACGTCAACGCGGGCGACCAGGCACCCCCGAACCTCAACGAGGTAGCCCACCGCAGACCGCGAGAGCTGATGGACCGCGCCCGGCCAGCCTCTCCGGAAGACCCCCGAACGAGACAGACTGACCACATACAACGCCATTACAAAGATGTACCAACAAGCCAGAAGAGCATTCCCACCACCCCACAAAGATCTAAACAGGGCACAAGCAGTGGCCCTACGTCAACTGCAAACAAAAACCTTCCCAAATCCGTTTCACCTCAAATGGATATTCCCCGCAGTACACAAAGAAGACACATGCAAGATATGCTAACAGGAAACAGCTACACTCAAACACATGCTATGGGAATGTAACTCCCAACACAAAAACGAATTAAACTCCGAGACCCTATCGTTGAGGTGGGCTGCCGCTCTGCGCAGCTCCGACCTCGACGACCAACTCTGGGCTGTCCAGAAGACCCGCGAGGCGGCACTGAGACAAGATCTCGACGTCCCGTCGTGGTAGACTGGCGCCAGGGTCGCCAAAGCTGCTGGACAGCTCAATAAAGATAATACCATCCATCCATCGCATACTACCTCACCCACGTCGCGAAAACATGGTTCCTGAACCATGAACGGAAATCGCCAATTATGCCACATTTATACCACAAACAACACGGACACAAAGCGCAAATACCCAAGGAAATCCGAGAAACCATACATGTTGCAGCGATCCTCCGGAACATGCACCCTGATTTCAACAAAGGTCGCAGACTAGCAAGAGCCAAAACCCTTTTTTGTGCCAAACCCTTATTTATTTGACAAACCCTTATTTGTGCCACATGCGCCTCGTCGCCGCATCGAGACTCCCCCGGCTACCGAGGGATCACATTCGCATCATAGTGAGGCTGAGAGACGGCCTCAACGTGAAAAAAGTGAGTCAAATTCGCCTAGCGCAAGCGCTAGCAATGGCGGCCTCGCTCACGCCGAACGAGACCGAGGAAGACATCGTTTGCCCGAACGCAACCCAGAACATTCTCGTCGTGTCCACGCCGACCGAGAAGAACGCGAACGCATACGCCGGAGTTCACCAGCTTCACCTAAGAGAAGGCGCATTCAAAGTGGCCGCATACATTGCGGCGCCGGACAACACGTGCAAGGGGGTCATCAGAGGAGTGGACCCCGAAATCAACGAGGCCCAGCTTCAGGCCATGATCGTGAATCAAAGAAATCCCAAGGTCTTGGAAGCCAAGCGGATCAAAAACACCCCGACGGTGGTAGTGCTCTTCGACGGCATGAAAGTGCCGGACTATGTCATGTGTGGCGTAAGCCTAATACGCTGCACGCTATACAGGCGGCAGAACGACGTGTGCTACGGGTGCGGTGACTTGGGCCACAGAGTCGACGTCTGCCCAAATCCTGACAAGAAGAGGTGCCGCGACTGCGGAGGCAACGACCCGGCCGAAGACCACCAGTGCTCGCCCAAGTGCGCCCTGTGCGGGGGCCCACACCCGACGGCGGACGGCAAGTGCAAGCAACGATACCAAGTTCCTTACGTCGTGCGGCGCAGGAGGCGCCGACGCAGAAAGGCGAAGAAACGGCAGCTGCAAAGTCAGCCACAACGGCTGGAGAGCAGATCACGCGATTCCAGCGTGGCAAGCGCACCCAGACGGGGACGTTCGACAACGCCGACAAGACGACAGCGCAGCCGATCGAGAGGTCGCTCCCGCTCCAGGGGGCGCTCCCGCTCCCAAGTACGCATTCAAGAGGGGCAGACCTGGGCGGACCGGGTCAAGCTAAAGCCGCAGCCGAAACCACAACCAAAGGTAACGCAGGTAGCATTGCCAAAGCATAAAAGGGAAGACCCTAGAATAGCTCAACTTGCGGAAGAAAACGCGCGCCTCAAGGCGGAGATTCAGCAAATGAGGGCGGATTTCGAATCGTTTCGGAAACAAGGTTCCACTCCCCAGCTAGTCGAACAACAGCAGCAGCAGGTGTCGCAAAATACACCGACCCCGCAAG
Organism: Dermacentor silvarum; assembly: GCF_013339745.2. NCBI lineage: Eukaryota > Metazoa > Arthropoda > Arachnida > Ixodida > Ixodidae > Dermacentor > Dermacentor silvarum. Next base: position 14,632 of record NW_023606715.1, on the reverse strand, counting down.
GGGAGCAGTCGGTTCGCTCGGTCAAACGCAGGGCCCCTCCTCTGACGGAGGAGGGAAACCTGGCGGAACCAGAGTCCAGTAGCATCCTATTGGGAATTCAGCAGTCGATTAGCTCTTTGCAGCTAATGGTCCAGCAACTAGCGGAAAGCATGGTAGCGCTCGCAGCAAGAGTGACACGTATCGAAGCACACATGGCACCTGCAGGTGCTAAACAAATCCAAGGTGTCAATCATGGCGAACAACTCAACTAGAGAGCTGGTCGTGTGGCAGTGGAATTGCGCTAGCTTCAAAAAGCGCAAGGCTCCGCTGCTGCAGTTCCTTGCCTCACAGGCGGACAAACCGCACGTCATAATCTTACAAGAAACTTTGCGTAGCGAGGTGAGCCTGCCCGGATACCGGGTCGGCTCGTCGAAATTCGAACAGGGTAAACGCGGAGTGGCGACCCTCGTCGCGAACAAATGCTCTTTCCAGGAACGAGATTTGAAATTAGGCAACGTGAAAGCGGAGGCAACCGCGATCGAAATCATACCGAACGGTTGGCTGAAAAACAGCGTATTCGTAGTGAACGTCTACAGCTCGCCCTCTGACCACAGACAGTCGTTCGCATCGATAATAACGAAGGCGACCTCAATGGCCAGGGGGGCCCCACTAATAGTGGCTGGAGATTTTAACGCGCCCCACGAAGCCTGGGGTTACGTAAGGCCAATGCCCAAGGGAGAGCGGCTATTGGAGGCAGTCACTAAGTGCTCGCTAGAGCTGGTGACGGACCCCCGCTATCCGACTCGACTAGGCACGTCGGTGGCGCGGGATACGACGCCCGACCTGACCTTCGTCAAAAACGTGCGAGGGGCCGAATGGCGAAACCTGCATGAGAACCTCGGCAGCGACCACTACATTCTGGCGGTGACGATCCCCATCAGGGCGGCACCACCAAGAGAATTTAAGGTCACCGACTGGGACGCCTTCCGCAAAATAAGGAAGGAAGACACAAGCGAATACGCGGACCTAGACAGCCTCTTCCGAAGGCTCAAAGAGGACGTTAGCACCGCGACGAGGGTCGTCCAAACCGAACTGAACGTGGAAAGGATGGACGCGAGATTGGCACACCTATTAGAGGCAAAGAATTCCATCACGGCCAGGTGGAAAACACAAAGACTTAATCGCAGACTGCGAAAGAAAATAGCTGCACTAAATAGGGAAATCGAAGCGCACTCGATCGAGCTTTCCAAGCAACAGTGGAACGAGGTGTGCGCGTCGGTAGACGGACAAATTCGAGCCGGAGGCAAATGGAACCTCCTAAAGAATCTGTTAGACGATAGGCAATCCAAATGTAATCAGAGATTGGCAATCGATAGGATTTTACACAAGGAAAAGGAGCAGGGCAAAACGGAGAGCGAGCTCCTAAAGGAGCTGGCGGAGACGTATTTGCCACTGAGCCCGTCGGGCGACGGCGACTATCCACAATACGCTGGCGCAGAGGTCGAAGAACTCGACGCACCCTTCACGGAATCAGAAATTTGGGATGCCTTACAAGGCCTCAACGGACGCTCGGCGCCGGGCCCGGATGGGGTCTCGAACAAACTGTTGAGAAACCTAGACGGAAAGTCGGTCGACAAGCTCACTGAAGAAATCAACAGAGCGTGGGAAACGGGACGAGTACCCGAGGTCTGGAAAGAGGCCTCGGTCATACTAATACCGAAACCCGGTAAACCACTTGCGCCGGAGAACATGCGGCCGATATCGCTAACCTCGTGCGTGGGCAAAACAGCGGAACATGCCATACATAACCGAGTATCGCGGTACATAGAGAGAGAGGGCCTCTTCCCACACAACATGGTGGGCTTCAGACCGGGCCTCTCCACACAGGATGTAATGCTACTACTCAAGAAGCATATAATCGACGGCACGACCAGAGACACCAGGGGCATACTGGCCCTGGACCTAACGAAAGCGTTCGACACGGTCAAACACAGATTTCTACTGGAAACAATCTCGGTGATGGGGCTCGGCCGGAAATTCCACTCTTACATAAGCTCCTTCCTCAGAGACAGGAAGGCCACGATCAAAATAGGGCAGGCCACGTCTGACTGGTACACGCTGGGTGCGAAGGGCACCCCACAAGGGGCGGTGCTCTCCCCACTATTATTCAATCTAGCCATGAAAGGGCTCTCGGACCGGCTGACAAGAGTGACCAATGTCAATCACGCCCTGTACGCAGACGACATTACGGTGTGGTGCACGGGAGGGTCCGACGCAGATGTCGAGCGGGCTCTCCAAGAGGCGCTGGACACAACGGAAGAGTACCTAATGAAAACGGGACTCCGCCTGTCACCCAGCAAATCGGAACTGTTGTTGTACAGGCCCTCCAAACAGGGCATGAGGAATTTGACGCCGATCGATCAAATTCCAATCAAATTACATACGACCGACGGCCAGCCGATCCCCAGAGTGGACACTATAAGAATCCTGGGGCTGCTAATTGAGGCTAAAGGCGGTAACACGCAAACCGTCATGAAACTCACGTCCAAAACGGAGAACATGCTCCGGCTGATCCTCAGGGTGAGCAACCGCCGGGGAGGGCTCAGCGAGAGCTGTCTCATCAGACTTTACCATGCGTTCCTCATGAGTCACGTAAATTACGTAGCCTCGGCGTTAAAATGGACCAAGAGAGACGCGGCCAAGATAGAGACACTGATGCGCAAGAGCATCAAAAGGGTGCTAGGTCTTCCTATTACGACAAGCACAGGGCGGCTCGATCGGTTAGGGGTCCACAACTCGTTAGCAGAAATCATCGAAGCACAGACCAAGGCACAGGTCGTGCGGCTGTCGACCACCAGGGCCGGCAGACGCATCCTAGAAGAAGCAGGTATAAATGCAGAGGCAGAGTGCAACGCACGCAAGGTCGCGCTCAGCGCGTCGGTCAGGGGCACTTTCAAGGTTGAACCGCTTCCGAGAAACGTCCACCCGCAATTCAACGAGGGGCGCCGAAAGGCGAGGGCCCGAGCACTACTGAAATCGACCGCCAACTGCCCGGGACTGGCGGCATTTGTAGACGCGGCCCAGTATGGGCGCAGCGACCGGTACGCGGCCGTCTCGATACGCTGGGATGGTACGATCATTAACGCGGCATCGGTCAAGGGGGTAACGTCCGAAATGGCTGAACAGGTGGCAATAGCCATGGCAATGAGGGACCCCGGACGTCCTTACGTGTACACAGATTCGCGATCGGCGGCCAGAGCATTCGCCTCGGGCTCCATATCGCGGGAAGCGGCGGCCGTCCTCGGCAACGAGGGAGCCGCGGGTCATCACATCGTCAAATGGTTTCCGGCCCACATGGGGGCCGACGTGCACCCCGACTTTCCCAACGCCAACGAGCTGGCGCACGACCGCGCGCGAGGACTCACGCACCGCGGCGATCGTGGCGAGCGAAGTGGCGGGGAGGGAGGGGAGCATCCGAGACCCGCTGCTCACCTTCAACGAAATAACAACGCACTATCAGCTGTCGAGGAGGGCCTTCCCGCTCCCCCACGCTAAACTCAATAGACCACAGTCATCGATATTCAGAATGCTTCAGACAGGGTCGTTCCCCTCGAGAGGCAGACTGAGCCTTTATTCACCAGAGGTAGAGCCGCAATGTCCGGATTGTGGCGAATCTTACTGCTCGCTAGCGCACATGCTCTGGCAATGCTCCGCGTTAAGGGGCACCATGTTCCGTAAAGAAGAAGACTGGGAGGACGCCCTGCGAAGCGACGACCACCAGACCCAGCTCCGGGCTGTCCAGAGGACTCACGAAAGGGCGGAGGCTCACGGGCTTCCCGTCTCACTAAACCCTGCCGCGACCCCTGCCGACCACTAAACAAAGAGTGGGTGGGGAGGGGTTCCTCAGTACTCAATAAAGTTATTTCCTCCTCCTCCTTCTACAGCATTAATGAGAGCAGTAGTCGAAATAAAGCCTAATAGGAGGTACAGATTGAAGGAAGCACAAGTCTACGCCCCAACCTCCAGTCGCAATAATAAAGAAATTGAACAATTTTATGACGATGTTGAATTAGCAATGAAGAAGGTGAAAATTCAGTATACTGTAGTAATCGGCGACTTCAATGCAAAAGTGGGGGGAAAGCAGGCTGGTGAGCAAGCAATTGGCAACTACGGCATCATTTCTAGGAACACTAGAGGAGAGATGTTGGTAGAATTCGCGGAAAGGAATAGGCTCCGAATAATGAATACCTTCTTCAGGAAGGGCGGCAACAGAAGGTGGACATGGAAAAGCACTAATGGAGAGACAAGGAATGAAACAGATTTCATACTCTCTGCCGATCCCAGCACAGTGCACGATGTAGAAGTGTTAGGTAGGATAAAGTGCAGTAACCATAGGTTAGTGAGGTCTAGGATTTCTCTCAATTTGAAGAGAGAAAGAATAAAATTAGTCAAGAAGAAACAGGCCAACCTAGAGGCAGTAAGGGTAAAAGCAGACCAATTCAGGCTGGTGCTCGCAAACAGATATGCAGCTTTAGAACAGGAAGATGAAGACAACATAGAGGTACTGAATGAAACCGCAACTAGGCTGATTTCAGAAGCAGCAATCGAAGTGGGAGGTAAGGCACCAAGGCAACCAGTACATAAGCTCTCCCAAGTAGCAAAGGACCTAATAAAAAATAGCAATACATGACAGTGCCTAACTTGAGAGATCAGATAGAATTCGCTGAACTGTCGAAACTGATCAACAAGAAGAATGTAAAGGATATCTGAAATTATAACGTGGAAAAGATTGAGGAAGCCGTCAAATATGGACGCAGCATTAAATCAGTAAGAAGAAAGTTTGGCACAGAACAAGGCAAGATGTATTCACTGAAAGATAAGCATGGTAATATCATCAGTAATTGATGACGTAGTAAAAGCAGCGGAAGAATTCTATACTGGCCTGTTGAGTACCCAGGGCAGACAAGCTACTTTCATTCGAAGTAGTGATGAACAGGATACAGAGGCTCCTTCTATAACTAGCGATGAAGTTAGAAGGGCGTTGAAAGACATGACCAGGGGAAAAGCTGCCGGAGAAGATGCAATAACAGCCAATTTAATCAAAGATGGAGGAGATATCATGCTTGAAAAGCTTGCGGCCCTTTATTCGCAATGCCTCATAACTTCAAGTGCGCCAGAAAGCTGGAAGAACGCCAACATGACACTCATCCATAAAAAGGGACACGTTAAAGAATTGAAGAATTATAGACCCAATAGCTTGCTTTCAGTATTGTAAAACATATTGACCCAGATAATTTCCAATAGAATTAGGGCAAACCTTGACTTCAGCCAACCAAGAGAGCAGGCTGGCTTCATGAAGGGGTATTCTACGATGGATCATATCCATGTCATCAATCAGGTAATAGAGAAATATGCCGAGTACAATCAGCCTCTCTATATGGCTTTCATAGACTATAAAAAGCACTTGATTCAGTAGAGATACCAGCAGTCCTAGAGGCACTGCGAAATCAAGAAGTACACAAGGCATGCGTGAATATCTTGGCAAATATCTACAAGGATTGCACAGCAACCTTGTTTCTCCACAAGAAAAGCAGAAATATACCTATCAAGAAAGGGGTCAGGCAACGAGACACAATCTCTCCAATGCTATTCACTGCATGCTTAGAAGAAGTATTCAAGCTCTTAGACTGGGAAGGCTTAGGAGTGAGGATCAGCGGCGAATATCTCAGAAACCTTCGGTTTGCAGGTGACATTGTTCTATTCAGCAACAACTGAGACGAATTACAACAAATGTTTGAAGACCTTAACCGAGAAAGTGTAAGAGGGGGGTTGACGATTAACATGCAGAAGACAAAGATAATGTTAAATAGCCTGGCAAGAGAACAAGAATTCAAGATCGCCAGTGAGCCTCTAGAGTCTGTAAAGGAGTACGTTTATCTAGGTCAATTACTCACAGGGGACCCTGATCATCAGAAAGAAATTTACAGAAGAATAAAATTAGGTTGGAGTGCATACGGCAGGCATTGCCAAATCCTGACTGGTGGCTTACCACTGTCGTTGAAAAGAAAAGTGTACAATCATTGCATTCTACTGGTACTAATACATGGGGCAGAAACTTGGAGGTTAACGAAGAAACTCGAGAACAAGTTAAGAACCACACAAAGAGCGATGGAACGAAAAATGTTAGGCCTAACGTTAAGAGACAGGAAGAGAGTGGTGTGGATCAGAGAACAAACGGGGATTAGCAATATTCTAGTTGACATTAAACGGAAAAAATGGAGCTCGGCAGGCCAAGCAATGCGTAGGATGGACAACCCGTGGACCATTAGCGTTAGAGAATGGATACCAAGAGATGGGAAGCGCAGTCGAGGACGGCAGAAAACTAGGTGGGGTGATTAAAATAGGAAATTTGCAGGCGCAAACTGGAATCAGCTAGCGCAAGACAGGGGTAGTTGGAGATCACAGGGAGAGGTCTTCGTCCTGCAGTGGACATAAATATAGGCGGGATGATGATGATGATGATGATGATGTGAAATTGTGCTGCCTTTCAGCTGTAGTCATTGTTCACAAAGGAGGCGGATGATTCCTCAAGCCGTCATTAAAATGGCTTTTCCCTCCGCCTCCTGTTACACTGTACTGTGAAGAAGCAAATAAAGCAATCTATCAATCTCTCAAGATAGAGATTCTTCTAAAGCACTTGATGATGAAGTCCTCAAAACTTCTTTATCTATCTTGCACCGCTACTATGCCTTAACGAATCCGGTCGCATCAATCTCTTGCCTGATTTTTTTCCACCAATACACGAAATGTATCTTCCTTATCTCGACTACTGACCGGTTGATGCTTCCGTCAACTTTAAATTCAAGCTCTTCTGGAAGGTGTACGTTACCTACAGGTCTCACTGGGTGAATCCCTTCACATTCCAGCAGGATGTGCCGAGTGGTGTTACTTTACCTGAAACTTGAGTACTAAATAAAAAGGACACACTGTCTCTTCATTACTACTAATTTCTTTGTTTCTATATTACGGACCCAGTTACACTTGAGACAGACTGTCTATACCATGAACAAAGGGTCCGGTGCATATTTGAATACGACTAATAATTACTGTTGGTGAGAGTTGCATCACAAAACTACGCAGAAATAATGTGCAATGATTGTATACGTAAGTAGATAGCCGGACGCTTCTTCAAAGCTATTCGCTTTATGAAGGGAATGATCTGCTTGAAGGCGAATATTTGTCGGAGTGAACCCTTCTCGGCAGCCGCCACATAGGGGGAGGGCGGTGGGAGAATAAACTTTATTCATTACTGATTACAAAACATTTCCGCCTCCATTCCACCCTGTGAAAGTGGATGTACAGCGAAATGGTTGCCGACGTTACAAAAGCACCACCACCACAAGGCGTCGCACCGTCAAGATAAGTGTAGCTTCCACGACCTCGTTCGCGCCCTTTCCGGTTGTGCTTCGACACCGCGGTGCACGTTCGCGGCATTCAAACGCTTGCGCGCAACCCGCGTTCACTAGGTTTTCGACAGTCTTTGCCCTGATGTCGATTACGGTCGCAGCATGCTCTGCGCGACCGATGCAACGGACAGAGAGCCCACTCATCAAGGACAGATACATCGGGTCCACACGTTCGTCACGCTTTTTTTTTTCTTTATTGCCTGGCTTTGACACATAACATTTCACAAAAGGAACAATACAATAAACAATTACAATATACAGTAGGGTAAGGTGTATTCGACCACCATTGTGCTGGCAACGTCTCATTGGAATTCGCGCAGATCCACAAGCGGCTCTACTCTTAGAGCCACTCGGTGGGTTCCGCTAATGCCTTGTTGATTTCAACAAACTAGTGCACGCTCTAACGAAAATAAATTCGTGCAGGCCGTGCATCCTTATCAACGTCTTATCCTGCCATTCTGAACCGCCTAATACTGTGGAGGCCTTAAGCATAATTAAATCAAAAGGCACCCCATCCTCGTTATCTGCGCTTAAGTACCGAATGCCATACGGGTCAAGTGTAAATTCTTTCCGTACTGTTCGCTGTAAGACATCCCCCCCCCCCCAAAAAAAAAAACGCTTTCCCAACAGTGCAAAAAAACTTGATCGATTGTCTCTGGCTGCTTGCAAATTAAACAGTGTGTTCCCCACGGCAAAAACAATTCCTTTCCCTCTAAAAACTTTTTAACTGCCAATGTTCCGGTGTGCAATTTAAAAAAAAGTTTTCGTTCCAGGCGGCACCTGCATTTTTTCAACTCTCTTTAAAACATCACTGCCTGGGCCTCCATTGTACACGGACCTGTACAAGGGCACTGGGAAAACAATGTCACACCAAAGCACAATACAGTTTTTTTTCCGTTTCACACTGTAGAACATGTTCGTCACGCACGCTCGCAGGTCTGCCGGAGTGCAGCATATATCCTCGTTCTAGTAGACCCTTTTCCTAGCGCAAGTGCGTTATTGAAGTAATTCAATTTCTCAAAGCGAAGCGCGTCACGAAATTTGTAAAGTACGACTTGCACACAGCCTGCAGACATGATACCATCGGATTGTAATTTGAACATACGAGAAAACGTCATTCCTTTAAGCGGAAACTCAAAATTACGCTAGCTCTGGAGAAGAAATTTTTTTCTTTGTCGATGCGACGGTGCACATGCCCAGCAGGCAGGCAGGCAGGCAATGAACTTTATTTTAGGTCCTGATGAGCGACTCCGAGAACCCCTTACGGGCCGCTCCCCCGTCGGGACGGGCAGGCCGTGCCTGAACGCCGCGTCGCGGGCCCTCTGGACAGCGCGTAGCTGAGGGGTGAGGTCGGTGCTCTTGAGCGCCTCCACCCACTCTTCTTCCGTGGTGAGATTATCGTGGTCCCGTAACGAGGAACACCGCCAGAGCATGTGTTCTAAAGTGCAGAAGGGATCACCGCAATCCGGACAATCGGGCTCGAACGAGTCCGCGTACCTGCTGACCCTGGCTAGACTGGGATAGGATCCGGTCTGCAGCATGCGAAGCGTGGAACACTGAGGCCTAGAGAGCTTGGCATGGAGCAGGCGATAGACCCTCCTGCCGAGCTGATAGTCCTTTGAAATCTCGTTAAACGTGTGGAGCGAGTCCTTGTGGAGCCCCGCGTCCGCGCCCTCGAGCGGCGTTTCCCCGGCGCGGTGAGTGAGTTCGCGCGCGCGGGCGTGGGCCAGCTCGTTTGCGTTGGGAACGACGGTGGAGACCTGAGGCCCCATGTGGGCCGGGAACCAAGTGATGACGTGGGGGGAGACGCTCCTGCCGCAAAGCAGAGTGGCCGCTTCCCTCGATACCGAACCCGTGGCAAAGGCCCTCACCGAGAATCCGTGTAGATATGCGGCCTGCTCCCATCCCGGAGGGTGAGGGCCCCCGCGACCTGCTCCGCCAGTGCCGGAGACGAGCCTCGCACCGACGCGGCGTTAAGGAGGTTGCCCCTGGGATCTACCACGGCCGCCACAAATCGGTCGGATGAACCGTATTGGGCGGCGTCGACGAACGCTACCGATCGCGGAACGCCAGCGATGGATCTGAGAAGTGCGGCCGCCCGGGCCCTCTGTCTGCCTACACTGTGTTGCGTGTGCACGTTGCGCGGGAGCTGCGAGACCGTGATGGCATCCCGCGTCTCCACGTCGAGCGCGCACCGCCTCTCCCTGACGGAAGTGGGATTGCAGCCCAGCGCCTCCAAGATCCACCTCCCCGCAGGCGAGGAAGAGAGCCAGACGACCTGGGCCGTCTGCTGTACCTCGACAACCTCGTCGAGAGTGTTGTGGACTCCAAGCTCCATGAGCTTTTCCGTGGTGGCGGCCATGCGGATGCCGAGCACCTTTTTTGATGCTCTTGTGCAACAGCGTTTCGAGCTTTGCCCTCTCGTATCCGTACCAGCGATGCACGGCGGCCACGTACGTGATTTGGCTCATTAGGAAGGCGTGGTACAACCTGAGGAGGTTGCCCTCCCCCCGCCCTCCGCGACTGTTGGAGACCCTAGTGATGAGTCTGAACATGTCCGTTTTGGTGGCGATACGAGCGATCGTCTGTCCGTTACAGCCATTTGCCTCGATGAGCATACCGAGTACGCGGATGACCTCCACCTTGGGAATGACCTGCCCGATGGCCGTGCGAATAGAGATGTCGACCTTTTCGAGAGGCACCTGACCCTTCGGGATGCGCCCCCTCCTGGTCGGTCGATACAAAAGGAGTTCGGACTTGGACGGAGAGAGCCGGAGCCCCGTGCCCGCCAAGAAATCCTCCGTGCAGCTCAGGGCCGCCAGTAGGGATTCCTCGACTCTGCCTTCACTGCCGCCATCGCACCACACCATGATGTCGTCGGCGTAAAGAGCGTGATTAACGCCGTGCACTTCGGACAGACGAGCTGAGAGACCGCGCATGGCGACGTTGAAGAGAAGTGGCGAGATGACCGACCCCTGAGGGGTGCCCCTTGCCCCCAGCTCGAATGGATCAGACTTTACCTCGCCGACCTTGAGAGTGGCGTGCCTGCCCCGAAGGAACGCACTGACGAACCCGTGAAACTTGGATCCAAGGTCCATCTCCGTAACGGAATCGAGGATGTGCCTATGGGAAATTTTATCGAAGGCCTTTTCAAGATCCAGTGCTAGGATACCCCTGACGTCTCTGGTGTCCCTATCGATGATCTGGTGTTTAATGAGTTTCATGACGTCCTGAGATGACAGGGACGGACGAAAGCCCACCATGTAGTAGGGGAAGAGTTCGCGTTCCTGAATGTACCTAGATATCCGATTGTGAATGACGTGTTCCACCACCTTTCCCACGCACGAAGTCAGCGAGATTGGCCGCAGGTTGTTTAGTCTGAGAGTCCGACCTGCTTTTGGAATGAGAACTACCGACGCGAGCTTCCGATCATCCGGGACGTCACCCGAATCCCACACGCAATTGATCTCGTCCGTTAACGTGGAGATGGTCTTTTCGTCCAGATTGCGAAGAAGCGTGTTCGAAATTCCGTCCGGCCCCGGAGCCGATCGGCAGTTCAGGGTAAAAAATGTGGTTGATCCCTCTTATATAGGAATCGGTATAGAACACGAAAGTGAAACGTGTCTTCACAGAAGTAGTGTAATGTTTATTGCACATTGATATATAATGTCTATTGGTGTTTTGTGGCTAAAGCGCCCTTAGGCGTTGATGCGACCCACGCTGACGCCTGGTGGCACGTCTCCTCCATCACGACTACCAACGTCGATGACCATGAGCAACCGTCGTGCATATGGAAGCTGCACTACGCTGCACACGCTAGCACAACGCGAAAGACGAAGCACGTAACTGACACACTAATACAACGCGCAAGACAAAGCACGTAACTGAATCGTCACCGAGTCAAATCAGCGCGTACAGCGCGTCGTAATTGCAGCCTCCGCGATCAACTTCAGAAACATTTTCAGAGCTAATTGCGGAGGCCACGCTCCGCTGTGCTGAGTACGGTGAACGCCACCTAGGTGGCGATGGTAGTGCTTCTTGATGCCAGCGTCCCTTCGAATGCTGGCATCGAGGCGTCGTAGTGCTGAGACCACCGAAGCGTTCACTGTCGGTGCGCGTTAGTGTCATAATGCAGTACTTCTCTTTTCTGCTCGTAGGCGGTGGCACCGCCCCGAGCAAGAGCGCGGGTACACGGAGGAGTGTTAGATATATAAGGCGCGTCTGTGTAGCTCTCTGCAAATGCGTTTGTGGCGCAATGGGTTAAACGCTCGGCGATCTATCGTCGCGGACCGAGAGGTCGTGGGTTCGATTTCCAAATTTTGCATGTTTGTGGAACTTTTTCTTCTGGTTTCTTTCTTTGTATTATGTTCTATGACGTATTTCCGTGACGGAAATACGTCAGTGAAGTCTTGGTGGACCCCGGCATAAAACACTTTCGTGTTAAAAGTGCTTCCCTACCCTCGTTTTTAGAGAAATGAGCGTCCAGGTACTCCCGCTGGAGACACCGGTAGCGGGGATAGTCCGCGTCGGCCGAGGGGCCTGTGGGTAGGCATCTGTCGGCCAACGACTGGATAATGTCCTGCACGGGGGAGTCTTCCCGTTTGGCTTCGTGCAAAATCTTGTCCATAGCTAGTCTCTGGTTGGACTTGGAGGCCGATTCGTCTAGGAGCTGCTTCAGGAGGTTCCACTTGCCTCCCCTACGCATTTGCCCTTCGACCGAATTACAAATTTCATCCCATTGTCGAATAGCGAGCGTGCGACAGTGTTCCTCAATGGTGCGATTTAGTACTGCTATCCTCTTACGGATCTACGACTGAGCCGTTGCCCTAAGCTTCCACCTGACCAGGAGAGCAGCCTTGGCCTCGAGGAGGTGAGCGAGACGGATGTCCATCCTGTCCACCTTGAGGTCCGTGCGGATCGTCATGGTGGCGGACTCAACGTCCCTTTTCAATTGCAACAACCATTCTTTGAAGTCTGTGGGATCCGCCATCTTTCCCTCCCTGATTTTTCGAAAGAGGTCCCAATCCATGACCCTAAATTTGCGGGGGAGCCTTCTCGACACCTCGAAGGAGGTAGCCAGGATGAAGTAATCGCTACCCACGTTCTCGTGCAGGTTACTCCACGAGGCCGGTCCCACCCCCTTGACGAAGGTGAGGTCAGGCATGGAGTCCCTGATCATTGAAGTGCCCGTTTTGGTGGGGAAGGCCGGGTCCGTCAAGAGTACGAGTGTGTGATCGGCGGCCGTTTGCCAGAGACCGCTCCCCTTCGCGGTCGACGACGGGTAGCCCTACTCGCGGTGCGGGGCGTCGAAGTCGCGAGCGACCACCAGCACACGCCCGGACGCAGAAAATTTGCCGCTGTAGCAATATACAGCTTCGGTGTAAAACGGTAACGATGATTAACCTCCTCTTTTTTAAAGCGTCGCTGTAAAAAGTAAAACACTAATCCGGGCCTTTATGGGAGAAGAGGAAACCTGCCGTTCCCAAGCGTTCTACCGCCAGCATCTAAACCTTCAGACACCCCAAAGGTCTCGCCTCCATCACACAGAGCTATATTATTACTTGGCTTTCAGCAATGAACTGGTCCTGCGACTCGGTTGCTCGACGGGACGCGCCCTTTGAATCTGCGCCATTCCATTGGCGGTGAAGGTACGACCACCAACCACAGATTACCGCGAAAACCAACGAAAGAGCTAAAAACAAGGCCATTTGCTTTTAAAAAATGCAGCCTTGATCTTTCGGTATTGCTCTTTTTTTTTAAATCTTGGACCCTCTAGATTATCTCACTCCCGTCCCGCGTTCCCCCCGCGCATTACTTCTTTTCATGCTAGCCATCTTTCTGAAGGTGTACAATGTTCCCAACTCCAGACACTCCCATGCATAAATCGTGATGCCAGTTTTAATTGTAATGTACTATTAGGGAAACAAACAAAAACCTATAGATCGCGTCACAGCTCCTTCTGGCATGCAACTTTATGACAGATTTTGTGTTATAATCATCATCAACGTTTTTCGTGCTATGTCATCGCTATCCTCCTCGTTATGATTGCTTCTCGCTTAGACACTGATATTCCCAGACTTAACATTCTATTGAACTAAAAGTATGGTTCTTAGTACTGACACAGAACTCCAATAAAAGCTTGAAATACTAGCCTACAGCACAAACAAGATGAGGACAAGAGGAGAGCATACGAAAGCGGAGACGCGGCGCTCTGTTCATGTACTCTTCTTGTATCCTCCCTGGTCTTGTCTGCGCTACACTAGTATTTCAATATGGTATACCAACAAGCTTGTATTGCAACACTAGATGCAATGAAACCGGCCGGGGCACGAATACTCCAATATTAAAAAGCGCTATACGACCGACGACCTAACTTCGCACACACAAGCCACAAGCTTTACCGTTTTATTCAAGGTACAAGTCTTCGTTGTGAATACTGCCACTCTGCGGAGTAAAATGAACAAGTTCTACTACATCGCATAGCGTACGCTGAAGTAAAGGCTCGACTTAAAATGAGTATAATAAAACTATATCAAGGCTATCTCTCACTCTAAAACGCATAAGTCCCATGCCTCACAGTAAACGTGCATCAAGCACTCCCAATTCTTTTTTCGACTATCGAAAGTCAATTGCCTGTATTTCAATACAGCTTCATTTTATCATCATCATCATCAGCCTATATTTATGTCCACTGCAGGACGAAGGCCTCTCCCTGTGATCTCCAATTACCCCTGTCTTGCGCTAGCTGATTCCAACTTGCGCCTGCAAATTTCCTAACTTTATCACCCCACCTAGTTTGCTGCCATCCTCGACTGCGCTTCCCTTTTCTTGGTATCCATTCTGTATCTCTAATGGTCCACCGGTTATCCATCCTACGCATTACATGGCTTCATTTACCTAGAGTCAATTGACTGCGTTTAAATACACTAGCTATCACTCATACTAAGATTCTTGTCGTTAAAATTGTCAACAGTAAAATAAAAGTAAAAAGGTGTGATTTCCTTCGGCCTTTCCTTCTTTTAAAGCACTCCTCGATCCCATTTTTTGCAGAGAAGCATGCAGGTCATTTCACCGTTCGTCGACAGGCCTGCATGCTTGGTTCCGGCATGACTACAGCATCTCCGTCACCGGAGCCCGTTCAGTTGCCATGACAAAAGGCGCCTTGCAATGCAGCAGCAAGACAGTAA
>NW_023606714.1:0-35000 GCF_013339745.2 Dermacentor silvarum | reverse complement strand
GCGATAAAGGTCATCAGAAGAGGCTTACCTTCCAGAGAAGCTGGTTAGAGAGGCACCGTTGGCTCGTCTACAGCAAGCACTTAAATGGCGGATTGTGCAAGTTCTGCATCTTGTTCCCTCCAAAGACAGAGCGCTCGTCCTACAGCTCTAACGTATTTGTAAGGACACCTATGACAAACCTGTCCAAGGCATGTGGAAAAGAAGGATCCCTTCACTCCCATGAGTCGAGTGTGGGTCATAGGGATGCAATGCTACAGGCAGGCACCTTCACCGCAGCAGTGGAGAATCCTATGAAAACGGTTCCTGCTGTACTGTCTAAGCAAAGCCAGGAGTTGTACGAGAAAAACTTGCGCATTCTTAAGAGCATTATTGAAGTTGTTCTACTCTGTGCCAAACAGTCCATCAGTCTCCGAGGTCATCGAGATGACTCCGCAAGTGATTCAACAAACAGAGGAAATTTCTTGGCAATTTTGAACCTGCTTGCAAGTCATGATCCTCTATTGAAACAGCATCTGCAAGACGCACCACGCAACGCGACAATGACCTCTAAAACTACTCAAAATGAAGTCATTAGGATCACTAAGGACTTAATTCAAGAAAAAATTGCATTGCAGATTCGAGGCGGTCAACGGGTGTTTTCTATCATGGCGGATGAGGTCACAGAACCTTATTCAAATCGCGAGTTTCTTGCTGTGTGTTTACGATTTGTTGATTCCGCACAGGAAATTCAGGAGGTTCTTTTTGATGTTGCCGAACTTCAGCGAACGACTGGAGAGTCAATTGCCAACGCAATATTGAACTCGTTGTCCAAACAGCAGCTGGATGTCAAGTCGGTTAGAGGGCAGTCATACGATGGCGCTTCGTCAATGTCATCAGCGCGGGTCGGTACTCAGGGGCGCATCCGAGAATTATCTCCTTTGGCCCTTTACGTACACTGCCACTCTCATCGTCTCAACTTGTCGGTGGCTGCTGCTTGCAAGCTCCCTATCATCAGAGCTGTTCTTGACACTGTAAACGAGGTGTTTGTCTTTTTTGACGCCTCACCGAAACGAACAGCTTTCTTGGAGTTCGTTATTTCACAGTCAGGTAGCGAAATAACAAGCAGGAGGCTGAAGGGCCTCTGCAAGACCAGATGGATTGAACGGCATACTGCACTGGAAAATTTCCAGTTGCTATACGTGTCAATTATGGACTGCCTTGGCGCAGTGGCAACGCCAGAAGCATACGGCATTGACAAAAGTGTTTGGCAGTTCGACGCAAGTTCCGTCACAAAAGCTTCAGGTTGTCTAGCAGATTACGAGCGTCCGACATGATTGTGCCCTTCATAATACTCAGGAACGTTTTGGAATTTGTCCGCCCCATAGCTGCGAAGCTTCAAAAACGAGACGGGGACATTGTTGAAGCCTACAACATGATAGACAAGACCATCGACCGTATGAAACACGTGCGCGAGCAAATCGAGTCCGAGTACGACGACTGGTTTCAGACTGCGGAAGAGCTTGCTTTGTCTGTGGACACAGTTATCACGAAGCCTCGGCTTCTAGGGTTTCAGCGCAACCGGGCGAATGCTCCAGCGGCAGACGCGCGCGAGTACTACCGCCTTAACGTTGCTGTCCCTTTTCTAGACCATGTTATTCAAGAAATGGACAGTCGTTTCCCAAAGAGCGATCGAGTTGGTCTTGCCCTGCTCCAGCTTTTACCGCCTGCTGTTACCTCAGTTGACCTGGAAAAACTGAGAAATGATTTGTTGTTCTGGGAAATAGACCTCCCGGCTCCATGTTCTCTCAAGATGGAGCTGAGAGAGTGGCGCAACTTTTGGTCCCGAGAGGGCGGCGCAGTGGAACACAACATATCTAACTTGATTAAGTCCACTGACGAAGACGTGTTTCCCAACATAAAGTCATTGTTACGAATTGGAGGAACCTTACCATGCACAAGCGTCGAGGCAGAGAGGAGTTTTTCTGCTTTGCGCAGGACGATGACATACACAAGATCAACGATGACCGATGAGCGGCTGGCAGGACTCCTTTTGATTAGTGTGCATCGAGCGATGAACATTAATAGAGAGGAAGTGTCAGAAAGGTTCGTTTTGAAAAACCGGCGCAAAATGTTCCTTAACTGTTTGCTTTACGATGAAAACTGAAAGGTTGCCCGGTTTTACAGCAAAGCTGTTTCTGAAGCGTTCCGTGGATTTTTCAACTCCTTAAGCAAGAACTCAGCTCCCTCCCTTTGTCGTCGTTCCAACTGCTTGCGTGTCTAGTTTCCTGCTGCTCTCTCGGGGTGGCGGCACCGTCGTGCGTTTTGTTCTCCGTAAGCAAGAAATGTGTGTGTGCTCGATTGTGTACCGCCGATCAAGACCACGGATCAAGAATTAATGTGTGTGTGCGCGCGCGTTTGTGTGTGCCTTTCGTCGCGATTACCGCCGCCACTCAAGACAAAAAATGTGTTCGTACCTTTGATAAAAATTATGTGTCACCTCTGTGTCGTGTGCTAAACAGCTTCTGGTCATCCACCTTCACAGAGTGGAATGGCTCATGATTTTCTTGCTTCACGCGAGTTCTAGCCAGTTTTACACAAAGAAACTTCATACCATGTTGTTACGCAATTTGTATGTGACATGTATATTGTATCGTGCGTTTCAACAAAAATGAAATACCCAGCCGCTACCTCAAATGTATAATGAGCCTTTGTAAAATAAGTATAGAGGAAGCGAGGTCCACTCATCACATCTCGCTGTTGCCCTGCGTGGATTGTCAGGGAACTCGGGGATCGTCATGGAGCAAACAGTGCACAAATGCAGCAGTAATTTTTTTGTTATACGTTGGTTTATTCCCGTGCTTATTTCATTCTCAATGTAAACGGTAATAAAATAATAAACTGTTAAGCTATGCCCTATTTATTTTTAAGAGTTGAGCGTTGTGTCAGACTTATTAAAAGGAGTGAGTAACTCTCCCCGCGCTCTTTTCACAACTCATCTGTTCTTCGGGTGGAGTATGCAGCTTTCAGTTTCACAGTTCTCAAGGTGGTTCCGCGACCAACCTGCTTAACGAAGTTCTCTCGCTGAAGTGTTTATAAGTAAGAACAACTAACAACTAAACTAAGAACTACGCATAGGCAACTTTATTACCTAAAACGCGCAATGTGATCAATTACACATTGACAATATCCAGTACAAGCACAGTAACGTTCGTGCGCTACAAGTTTTGCATTATAGGAGCTCTTAACTTCGGGCTGTTTTATTGTCGTACATTAAGCATAGGAGGCTCAAACCCGGCGGATCTGCTTGTCTGAGTGGGCGTTCTCGCATAGCAGGCGAAGCCGCGGCTGCGCAGTGGGGGAGCGTGAGGTCAGCGGCCAACGCCAGCGCGCGAATGGCGTCGCGAGTTAAATTAAATTTAAACGGGAGCAGATGCGCGCCTTGTGTAAAAGGATGACGTCGTGTGGGAAACAAAACATGAAGAAAAAGACGCTGGCTCGCGCTCTCGGCTAACAAGCCACATCGTTCTTCTTGTAGGTGGCGTCGTGAGTCTTCATACGCGGTGAATCGCATATCGTAAACAACCAGCGTAGTGGTTGGCGCGTTGGAGCGGAAGCGTTAGCCCTCCAAAGCTAACGAAGGTGTCTCAGCCGAACACAAAGAACCTTGTTAGGAACTCAAGGTGTCCCAACAGAACTCCAATGACGAACCCGTGCTTACGCACCTATAACGAATCTGCAGGAGCTCATCCCAAATTTTATTATCAGAAACAATACAGACCTAAATATATTATCACATGGCTGTGTTGGGCAACGTCCTTTTCCTATAAGTTCGGTGAAACCGATACATGGCTTCGTTACAGGTGTTGCACTAGCCGTATAAGAGGCACGCTAATCTTGAGCAGAAACGGTGAATTTTAGTAAATAAGATGGGCTACTATCATCATCATCATCATCATCATCGACAGAAGCTGACCCCCCCCCTCAGCAAAAACCTGGATCCGCCCCTGCTGTGTGTGTGTGTGTGTGTGTGTGTGTGAGCGCGCTTTTCTGTCATGGAGCGTTCTGTGCACTGCTCTTAGTCAGAGAGAATCGCAAGCTCACTCACACTTCCACCATAATAATTGAGAGAGAGAGAAGTGACTATTTGCACCCGTCAAATAGATGACGGGTAGAGGCTTCAGCTAGCCTAAACCCATACTCATCCTCCCTAACCGTCGACTGGATCCCTTGGGACGCGGCGGCGGTCAGGGCGAGACCGATGACTTGTCGTTGAGCATTTTCTTCTTCGTTAATTGAGCCTCTTTTTTTAACGCGACAGCCTTAAGGACCCCGTGTCGCAGAAAATCCGGTGTCAGCGTCGGGGGATTGCCCGGCCAAGAAAATCATCCCCAACCACGCAGGCCCTCCGCGTTACGCGTGGTACAACCTTCAGACATGATAGCGTTGGATTGCAATTTGAATATACGAGAAAACATAATTATCTTACGCGGACACTCAAAGACAAGCCCCTTTTCCAGCATTTCTACCACTCATGCAGCGGCGCGCCGCGGCACGGCCCTCTGGATCGGCACAGCCGCACTGCCGCGCGCGCCGATCCAGGCGGCCGTGGCCGCGGTGTCCTCCTTGCAAAATACCATCCAGATGGCGCTCGCCTCCTCGGCACCCGGCACCCTACGGCAGTCTAAATACGGCAGCCTACAACAGCGTTGCATGTAGGCTCTCTACGGCAGTCGCATGCGGAGGCGGAGTTGAGAAAAAGAAAGCTGCAGTTGCCGGGAAGCCTGATAAGCAACAGGGATCTTTGAATGCTATCGCGTTCCAACTCCTAAAGGCGAAGCTTAAGCGTCCTCCAATTTTTATTGCGATAGCAATTATTTGGACACTCCAAGCGAATTTCTGTTGTCGGCGTCGTCGTCGCCGTCAACGTCGCCGTGAGATTCCGTATGGGCACCCTGCACTATTCAGAGGGCGCTACGACGTTTTCATTTTTCACCCCAGCGTCGCCGACACCGGCCGCTAGAGAGGTGATGAAAATGATACGCCATTTCAAACTATAGCGGTCATTTCATCGCTCGTCTGAGTGCTATGCCCTGCGCATGCGCACTTTCGACGTTTTCACAACTCGGACACTCTTGCCCCGTGATAAGGGATCGAAAGTGTCACGGCGAATATATGCAGCGGCCCTCCAGTTTTGCTTCGCCCACTCGCTACGCTGTGTGTTCTGGCGCTGCTGTCTACTCTGCAAAGCTTTAGCGCAGGGTGCCTATAACGTCCAAGGGCGATAAAATCGTTGCCGCGCCATGAAAGCACGCGAGAGACGCGCGCTTTCACGGGGAGCGAACGCAGAGCTGAGAGTAACGCGACGTCTTCCGTTGCGCGAAAGGGCCGTGGGGGGATGGGAGGGAGGGGGGGGCGAGTTTGTGATGCGGCACCAAATGCGTATCTTGCGACCGGGCGCAAGGGGAACTGGAATCTCGCACGCGAAAGGAGGAAAGCTGGAAGGCAGCGCGGGAGGGAGGGGGTGCGGCTTGTGGTCTGCGAGCAACTGCGTATTTGTACTTTGCGCGGCGGCGGGCGGTCGCGCGCACCGTATCTTGAAAGCGATCTGCAACACGGCTCCTACCTTTGTATGTGCTGTGATTTCGCCACTCAGTTTCCGTTGAAGCGATAGACCGCACGAACCTTCGCTCGCTGCTGCTGGCGCGCCTGCTCACGCCAGCGTTTTGACAGCGGCTGTGTGCGGTCATCGAGTGTGATCTATTCATCTTTGCTTAAGCGCGCTGACACCATGCTTGTTAATGTTAGTAAGCGAATTGTCCAAGTATATAGCCGATAAAACCACTATTTACTCTGTATAGCTCTCTACTAATTTGCTATCGCAATTGATGCTGCGCCTTTCGGTCGAAACTGCGATTTTATTCTTTCGACTCGAGCCTCCAAGACGCTGCTCATATTTGTTCACCCCTTTGTACTCTATTGTCTGTGGACATACAAGTCAAAGTGAATGTGTCGCCACTAGAAATAACATCAAGGGCCAGCATCCCTATAAGGTATGTTTCTGAATACTTCACCTAGAGCCGTGATTTGTTAATTTATTGGACCAACATTTGCTTCACCATTTTTCGCTTCCATGTTTGTCACGGCTTAATCATTCTCTTTTCAGGAAGACGGAAAAAATAGTGATTAGTGGTCTGCAAGGTGTCCACGCCAAACCATAAGAAGCTCGACGGTCACCATAATGACGACAGGTCCTCTTGAACCATGTCCCTTACCATGAATGCTTGCAAGTTTACCAGATAGAGAGGGTGTGAGCCATCAGAAAAGCGGCAATCTGCAGTTTTGTATCATACCGAGCGATAATAATAAAATCTGACATACAGGCTTAACTTGCTTTTAAGGCCGTTTTATGGCAAATGAAGAAGGAACACATTGAATCCCAACTTGTTTCTTCTCTATTGCTACCATAACGACCAGAATAGAAACAAGTAGCCCTCCTACTTGTTAATGCACAACACACACTGCACCTGCTCTTTGCAAATCAGGTTTGTGGAAATACCACCCACTATCACATGCTCCCTCACAACGACGATTTGTTTACATGAAAATGCAAAGAATTATAAAACGATCAAAACGCTCAATGCAATTTTGGGCAACGATACTTCATGGTGACGGAATCTCTGGCAGTCACACACGGTTCATTAACAGTTAGTATGAATCAATAACTAGGCTATCCCTGCACTGCAAGATAAGAGAAAGCGAGAAAAGGCATTTCACACAACCGGCCTACTCCACATTTCACAAACGTGACAAATAACTAAAAATAATGTTTCTTTCTTTTTGTTTCTCTTCAAAAAGCACATGACAAACCTGAGCACAGTGTGTTCCCAGAAGGTTTAAGTATACTCGCAGAATAGTAGGACCCATTCCCTCTGTGAAGGGGATGACCACGAAGCTGTTTAGCACGTAGGCGTGTTGACAGAAGAGAAGTGAAATTCAAGGTGGGGAACGGCAACTTGTCTTTCTGTTTTAACACGAAGTGTTTTATGCCGGGGTCATCGATAACTTCCTTTACAGGATGTAACGAATGTGACATTCGGCGCCAACGAGTAAAATAAGTTGAAGGCGAAAGCCTTATTCTGTTTAAAGGCAGCGCTGTGAGGTACAGAAAATATCACGTGACGATTAGCAAAGTTAATTAATATTTGATTAGTGATGGATTAAGTAAACTTCTTATTTCTGGGGTTTTACGTGTGAAAACCAGTTTTGATCCTGAGGCACACCGTAGTGGAGGCTCCGAATTAATTTGACCGACCGTGGGCTCTTACAACGACGTGCATACACGCAAGCGACACATGCACTACACTGCAGTAACCACAGCTAACTACTCTCTCATCCAGACCCAGCAACAGGCCGCTCAGAGGCCGTCGAGAGGCTCGACGAAAGGGCGGACATCACTACTAAAAAAACAGAGCCGCACCACGAATGTGTGCCCGAACTCCGGCCCCGGGGAAGCGGGCAAAACGCCGGGGCGAACGGACAACCAGTGGGAACGTTGGTCACTACGGGACTAACCTGGAATAAAAGATAAAGTAGCACATATATAATATAAATAATCTATATAACCTGCCCACAATTATATATAATATATATTATATATATATAAAATAATACAATAATAACCAACACACAATACCAATATATATATATAATATATAATATAATATATATAATATATAATATATATATACACGCACACACATAGATATATATATATATATATATATATATAATATATTATGTATATATGCGTGCGGTGTGTGTGGTGTGTGTGTGTGTGTGTGTGTGTGGGTGTGTGTGTGTGTGGGTGTGTGGTGTGTGTGTGTGTGTGTGTGTGTGTGTGTGTGGTTGTGTGTGTGTTTGGGTTTTGTATGCCTATTTATGTCCACTGCAGGACAAGGCCTCTCCCTGCGATCTCCAATTATATGGAAGGAGGTTTATTGGGCGAACGACTGATGACGCGAGGCACTAGGCTCCGTACAGTCGTTTTGCGGCTGCTCTGGCGCCATCTGGCGCAGCGACGCAACAGTTGGAAGTGGGCGCCGCAGCTCGGCCGGCTCGATGAGTGTTCTTTCCCGCGCGCTACATTAGTCTCGGCCACGGTTGAAGCCATTTTACTTTGTTCACCAGCCTCCTTATTTTTTTACGTCTTGCGACGGTGCAATAGCATGCGCTTCATCGGCAAGCGTCGGAGGTGAAAAAGTTGTCGCAGTTTCACCCGAAAGGCGAAGCATCAATTGCGATAGCAACTTAGTAGAGAGCTATACGGAGTAAGGATAGTAGTTTTATCCGCTGTACAAACTTGGACATGCAGCAGCACCGGCAACACACAGCACTGTTGTCGACGCCGTCGGCGTTTTGCCCGCGTTCGCACAAAATGCGTGCGGCGTTGGTGACTGTTGCCGGAGCCTCTGATATAAATATGCACTGGTGTGTGCCGCAGCTAAACGTCGCCTCCCTTCCCTGCCCCCCCCCTCCCCTCCCACGGCCTTTCGTGCGTCAGAAGAAGGCGCGTTTGCTCTACATATATGGGATGATGAGGTTAGGAAATTCGCAGGCGCAAGTTGGAATACGCTAGCGCAAGACAGGGTAATTGGAGATCGCAGGGAGAGGCCTTCGTCCTGCAGTGGACATAAATATAGGCTGATGAATGATGATGATATGGTGATTGTAAAGGAAAAGAGACGCCTACTTCTGCAGCCCTTAAGGGAGCACGGCACAGAACGCGCGTTTGTTCTCCGCCGTGCGTTCACTCCCCGTGAAAGCGCGCGTCCCTCGCGCCCTTTCACTCGCACATACAGCGTTCGGCGGCGCGCGGCGACGATTTCATCTCCATTGACGTCATACGGAACCTCACGCGACGGCGACGGCGACGGCGACGGCAACGGCGACGGCAACGGCGACGGCGACGCCGACGGCAGAAATCTGCTTTGGAGTGTCCATATAATTGCTATCGCAATAAAAAAAAAGGCAAGTGGAACCGGTGATACTGCTGCGTAAAGGGCTGTCACAACCACGAAGGCCAGCCGGTGATAAAGTTGTACAGGTTTCCTGGCAAATCTTATGAGATCGAACGGCGAAAGAAATGGGTCGCAGCTGTGAGGAGAGTAAAGTAAGTCAGCTTCTTTGATATTTGTGACAAGGTTTTGTTCTGTAAAGCGTGCTACACATGTGCGTTTCACAGCTCGTTGTGCGACGGCAGCGGCCATGGCCAGCTGCTGAACATTTAAAAGAAATTTGTCAGACTTTGCTGATTTGACGACTGCTTTCCGTTGTCTTAGCATTCGGTATGATCAGCATAGCACTGGCATGTGCGATGAGCAATATTTTATGCCAAGGAAGCCTATTTTGAGCTGGCGAGCACTAACTCGACGATCCTCGTTTCGGCCGCTGGCGCTTGAGAGGCGCGGTTTCACATGGTGCGATTTTTCTTGTGATATACATTTGCGATGTATCATTGTAAAAGCAAAGCGCGTATGCAAGGAAAGGAATTCGCATGCGATATCGTATCTCGTGAAAGGGGCCTAATGAGCCTCGATCATTGTACATGATGAAAACGAACATTCGCGTCATGTAAATTAAGATCGCCTAGTTAATAAATCTCGTTTATCAGCGCAGCAGGTGGCTCCGACTGGGTCCCAAACGAGTCAACGAGGATAGCATGGTCACTGCTACACGATCCAACAATCCGAATCGTTTAGCTCACTCGACATGACTGTGCTGACGACAGCCTAGGAGTGAGCGTGTAGCTGCACGCGGTCCAGATCGAGCTGTATGACAATCTAAAGTAACAGTGTGACAGGGGCATCAAATGATAGGCCGCGGCGTACAACGCGCCGGAGCGAAATGAGGCATGCATTGCCAACAGTGAGGCGTCGATTAAAAATCGGTTTCAGGGTGTCACGTTTTCAGGGTGCCAGTTTAGTGACTTCAATTTTAGTATAACAGTAAGCTTTATTCACGTGAAGGATGACGTCGTATACTTGCTTTCCCTGTTGCGAATGCACTTCGCGTGAACGTCCACGCCGTCTTTCACACAAGCAACATGCGAAGCAGCGTAGAGCTTGTCTCCGCTGGTTAACGCTGCACCGTGAAAGTAATCGTCTATTCCTTTAATAGGCCTGAACCCCGCAAAAACTATTTGTGCCATCACAGAGGGCCACGCTTCTATTTCACGTACACACACGCACAAAAAAGAAAGCGGATCGCGGATATACGTGCGGCTTTCGGTAGTTCCGAAATCTCGCTGTCTTCCCCCCTTCCCAGGTTCGCGCCGCCCGCCACATGCGACGCTGAGCATCGCGCCACCGCTGCTGTGCAGCAGCGCCGCCTGTTCACTGTACGGAGCCTATAGTGCCTAGAATATGTATATTCTAGGCACTATAGTTGCACCGAGCACAATCTCTAAGCTCGAGCTTCTGCGGCACGCGATGCTGTTGGCAATCCTGCTGCCTAAGTCCAGGCGTTCTTCTTCATTACAATTGCCCCATCGGAAAAGGAGCCATCCTGGCGACTTAGTCTGAAGATGAGGGCACAGAATCATGACACGGCTTGAGCCGCTGTGTTGTCAGGTTTGGCTATATATAGCCAAACGGGACTAATTTCCCGTAGCGGGACTAATAGTCCCGTAGCTATAACGGGACTAAGTCCCGTATAGCTACGGGACTAATTTTTTTGGCGTCGACTTGGACGACTTGGCTATGTGGCTATATTTGGGCTATTGAAAATCTGCGACCTGGCTGTGTTTGGGCTACAAGTGGCGCCCTAATCCACGCTCCAGAGGTGGCTCTGATCGCGTAGAAGCAAATCTCGAAGGCTGTGTTATAGCTGGCTGAGCCGGTGGCGTGGCTGTGCGTGTGTGCGTGCGCGAAATGACTCCCCCCCCCCTCCCCCCGCCTTTCCTTGCCTCTATGCGCTGTTGTCTGAGCCGGTGGCTTTGATCTTTGATGCCCATAAACTTACAACCTGCATGACCGTTAGGCACACGAACCGCGGGCATTGGGATGAACCTGGGAGTAGTGGGTTTTTCACAGTATACTGTACTTATATATATCATGGCTATGCTTAGGAAGAGAGAGCAATAACATAGGGTCGGGACCGTCGGGCCATCGTGGCGCTGACATGAAAGAAAGGAAGCACGGGTGGATTACACGCTCCAGTGTGTTCATGGCCATGTCTTCCGGATGAAGTATCGCGCCGGGCACAACTTTGACCTACTCCACGTTTCAAGCGCGAAGCTTTACTGCCATTTTCCTTTTCCTGCTAGATGAATTTTATTGCGATAGCAATTATATGGACACTCCAAAGCAGATTTCTGCAGTCGGCGTCGCCGTCGCCGTGAGGTTCCGTATCAACGGCGATGAAATCGTCGCCGCGCTCCGGACGCTGTATGTGCGAGTGAAAGGGCACTAGGGACGCGCGCTTTCACGGGGAGCAAACGCACGTCGGAGAGCAAACGCGCGTTCTGCGCAGTGCTCCCTGAAGGGCGAGAAGGTGGGTAAGATTTCCGACGCTGCTCGACGAATGTCCCATTCTGATCTCGTCGAAAACCTCCGAGCCGCCCCCAGAGGCACCGGCAACAGTCACCAACGCCACGCGCGTTCGGTGCTAACGCGGGCAAAACGCCGACGGCGTCGACAACAGTTCTGCGCGTTGTTAGTGTTGCTGCATGTCGAAGTGTATACAGATGATAAAACTACTATCCTTACTCCGTATAGCTCTCCACTAATCTGCTATCGCAATTGATGCTTCGCCTTTCGGGCAAAACTGCGACAAATTTTTCTTCGTGCTTAGATTCGAGATTCATTTCGATAGGTTGAACCTAAGATCGGATCCTACTCAGAGAGGAGAATCCAAACATGGGGAAGTGGGTCAAGTATGCGAGAACGTATAAAAAAGAATGGGAGCAAGACCCCGAGCCAAAGGTGGGTTCTGGGGCTTTTGCGTCTAGATGGTTTGCCTGTAACGTCACGGATGCAGATACTCATTCTGCTAATATCGAAACATGTTTGCCACAATGACATCAGTGCACCATGTCACATGATCTTCACCCACCGTGTTAGCTTAGCTTGTGAGGTGTCGTGCTGCTGGCTCGAGGACGCGGATTTGGTTCCCGGCCATGGCGGCCGCATTTCGATCAAGGCGAAAGGCAGGAACACCCGTGTACTTCGGTGTACGTTAAAGAACCTGAGGTGGCAGAAATTATCCGGAGTCCCCCACTGCGTCATGCCTCCCAATCATATTGTGGTCTTGGCACGTAAAACCCCAGCAATTATTAGAGTTTTATAACAGGGGCCTCAAACGTATTAGGGCCCCAAAGAAATAGCGTCGAAGCCACTGCGCATGCGCAAGACGGAAACTGTGTTTGGGTTTTGCGTAGGGCACACTATTTCATCGATTTAGCGGGAGCCCCAAAAGCTGCCCCAAAAGCTTTCGTCAACAAACATGGCGGCAGCCATCGAAGCGACGGCTCTAACCTATAGCACAAAACTGGGCTCGATTCGTGGTAATGCGTGAAGTTCGTAAGCTAGAAGAAGTGATTGTGGTTATCGTTTTCAATCAACTAACATGTGTAATGAAGACTGATTCATTATACGTCGCTGATTCCGAATTCAATTGTCGATTTCATGGCTCGTAGGCCTACAACGGATTGACTTGGCTAGGTGAAGGTGCGTAAAGTTGGTTACTCAAAACTAAGCGCAACAAGTTGCATGCTGCTGATAGAATAAGTACTAAAATTGTAATTAAAGGCGAAAACACGCCTTTAAAAAGTTTAAATTACGTTTCTTATCATAAAATGGTAGATTTTATTTTAATATTTATAACAGTTTTTCTTTGACGCCGTAGTGACGCTGCAAACACAACACGCTATCCGGAAACGCAACACGCCTGTTCCAAAACTCTTAATTCCTGCATGCCCAACGCTAACACCCGCAAAGCTCTTTGGGGTCTCAAACTTTAGGAAACCCCATTCTAAAACTTTATTAGCCATCAACATGGTTTGCTTTTTGACAGTAAGCGGTTTTCACAGCATTACCACAGTTATCAATTTGTTGTGCTCCTTGTGCGCCGTCGCGGCTTTTACCATTTCGAGTGAGTTAGTTCGGGACGTGCTCGTCGCCGAAAACGACTGCTCGCGTCTTACACTAGTGTGCCGGTTTGCGCAGTAATCTTTTAAAGCTCCACATACACCGATTCAGGCAGTGAGTGGCATCTGTTGCCTGTCCCTTTTCCAAATGCATGTTCTTGGCGTGCTAGAGACCTAATATGACGGTCAGGATGATGTAAATTGACACTAAATAGGTAGTGTGTGTCCCAGCTAATCCGGGCCAAGCTAATTGAAACACAAAAACAGGAAAATAAGAAAACAACATAGGACAATGGGACAAATAACGTAAGATATCATAGCGCGAAAGACTTGTTTAGCTCATTAAAAAAAAAGAAGCCGTGAGCACGTCGCCGTCGCAGATCGCTGGACAGCTGAACTTCTACGCCGTAGGCAGAGCTAACGTGAGAGATCGATGACGCTGAACATTATTTTGTGTTCACGACAGCTAAAAAGCAGAATTCGTAGTTAATATTACTGTGAATAGCTAAAGATAATAACTTAGTACTATTTGTCCTAAAATAACAGCACTGATTTCGCCTTCTGCAGAGATTCGCTGGAACTTAAGAGCTTCCGGGGCCAACCCAAAAAAGTGTTCTGTGCAAGCATGATGTCGCTGTTGTTGATGTAAAGGGCCGACCGTCACGGCGGCACGGATGTTACGACGGGTTGTGCAAGAAGGATTGCCGTAGTAGAGTGTGAAAATGTATACACAATAAAGTTGCAAATAAAGGTGGCTATATTGGCTACGAAATATTTTTGCACCTTTTTTTCTGTTTGGCTACATTTGGGCTACAACTTCTCTAGGTTTTGGGTACGCCGCGTCGTCGGACCTGGCAACACTGGCCGCTGGACGTGGACGACTTCGCGGTTGCGACGCCGCATGTCAGAAGGCGGTGTCAGTGGCTCGATCAGGTAGTTGACGGGAGAAGTTTGCTGCAAAATGCGGTGTGGTCCATCGTATTTCGGAAGAAGTTTTGAAGCAAGTCCTGGTGTGCGATTCGGTACGGACAGCCAAACGAGGTCTCCCGGTTGAAAAGTTGGGGTCGAGTTGCGGGCATCGTGTTTTGACTTTTGGCGACTCTGATCGTCCGAAGCGAAGCGGTGGGCCAACTGACGACATTCTTCAGCTTGTCTTGCGGCATCCAAGATTGGCCGGTATTCTGATGCGTCTGGGTGGTAGGGTAGAATGGTATCAATTGTATGGGAAGGATGACTGCCATAAAGAAGATAGAAGGGGGAGAAACCGGTAGTGGCTTGCGTAGCAGTATTGTAGGCGTAGGTGACGAATGGAGAACTAGGTCCCAATTGGAGTGGTCGGATGCGATGTACATAGCGAGCATGTCACCAAGGGTGCGATTAAAGCGTTCCGTGGTACCATTGGTTTGGGGATGATAGGCGGTGCATGTGCGATGAACAATAGCGCATTCAGCAAGCAATTTCTCGACTTCAGAGACAAAGGCGCGGCCTCGATCGCTTAGGAGTTCACGAGGGCCTCCATGACAAAGCACAAAACGGCGCAGTATAAAAGTGGTGATTTCCTGCGCAGTAGCAGCTGGGATGGCAGCAGTTTCTGCATAGCGTGTCAAGTGGTCACGGCAACTATAATCCACCGGTTTCCGGATGTAGTCAAGGGAAGAGGCCCATATAGATCGACACCAACGCGATCAAAAGGTTGAGAAGGACATGGCAGGGGTTGGAGTTCACCGGCTGAGAGGTGCGGCGGAGATTTGCGTTGCTGACATCACGGCAAGAACGGACGAAGTTTTGAACGAAGGTGTACATACCCCGCCAGTAGTAGCGGTGCCGAAGTCGTTCGTACGTCTTGAAAACGCCGGCGTGGCCACACTGGGGGTCCGAGTGGAAAGAGGAACAGATCTCTGATCTCAAGGCTCTCGGGATGACTAATAGCCACGTACGTCCCTCAGGGGCATAGTTTCGCCGGTACAGAGCTGATCACGGATCGCAAAATGCGGAACCTGGCGCCGAAGTGCTCTAGAAGCCGGAGCTGTTGGTGTATCCGAAGAAGGTCTAAAAGTGATGCAGTCCAGGGGTCATTGTGTTGTTCGGCAGCAATAGTGTCGAAGTCAAAAGATGACAACGTGCGCTCACAGGGGACTCCGAGTGACCTCTAGCGAAACTGGTAAGCGGGAAAGAGCGTCAGCGTCCCGAATGCTTCCGCCCGGAACGATACACTACGCGTACGTCATACTCATGGATTCGCAGAGCCCAGCGAGCGAGGCGCCCAGATGGGTCTTTTAAATTCGAAAGCCAACACAGCGCATGGTGGTCGGTCACGGTGTCAAAAAGCGGCCATATAAATAAGGGCGAAACTTGCCAAGTGCCCAGACGATGGCCAAGCACTCCTTTTCCGTGACGCTGTAATTGCCCTCCGCCTTGGTGAGCGTGCGGCACGCATAAGACACGACGTATTCTGCGTGGCCAGGATGACGCTGTGCAAGCACAGCACCAAGGCCTTACACCACTTGCGTCGGTATGAACTTCAGTAGGCGCTTGAGGGTCAAAATGGCGAAGAATAGGTGGCGTCGTGAGAAGACGGCGCAAGGTGGAGAATGCATGGTCGCAGGCAGGGGACCACGATGAGAGGTCTTTGGCACCACGAAGCAGTTGCGTGACGGGTGATAGGATAGATGCGAAGTTTTGAACGAAGCGCCGGAAATAAGCCGATGAAACTGCGAAGTTCTTTCATTGTAGTGGGCTTAGGAAAACGCAGAGACGGCCCGTAATTTCTCGGGATCTGGAAGAATGCCATCCTTAGACACAAAGTGGCCGAGGATCGTCAACTTGCGTGCGGCAAAGCGACATTCTTCAGATTAAGCTGCAGACCGGCGTTGGTCAAGGAACTGAGTACGTGGCTGAAGGCGGCGCAGGTGTGTTGCGAAATCAGGGGCGAAAACTACGATGTCGTCAAGGTAACATAGGCAAATCTTCCATTTAAGGCCGCGCAAAACATTGTCATCATCCTTTCGAATGTAGCAGGAGCGTTGCAAAGTCCGAAAGGCATGACTGGTGAACCATATAGGCCATCTGGCGTAACGAAGGCAGTTTTGGGGCGATCGGCCTCCGCCATCGGGACCTGCCAGTAGCTGACCGCAAGTCCAAGGAGGAGAAGAACTCGGCGCCTGTAGCAGTCCAGAGCATCATCAATGCGTGCAGTGGGTAAACATCTTTCAGCGTGATCTGTATAAGCGCCGAAAATCTACACAGAAGCGTATGGAACCGTCTTTCTTTGTGACAAGTACCACGGGAGAAGCCCACGGGCTCTGTGAGGCTGAATCACACCTCGACGGAGCATGTCGTCGACCTGGTCTGCAATGACGCGGCGTTCCGTAGCGGATACACGATACGGACGTTGGCGCAGCGGTGAGTGGAGCCGGTGTCGATGTGGTGCTCGACTGTTGATGTGCGGCCTAATAATTCTGGGCGAAGTCGAAAGAACTCGGAAATGCTGCAGAAGGGCAAGAAGCTGGGATCGCTGCGAAGGTGTGAGAGCCTCGTCGATGAATGGGGTGAAGACATCTGTACATGTTGTGTCAGTAGCAAAAAGGGCGCTCAGGTCAAGAACAGTTGTAGAGGACGCCTCGTCGGGAACGGCGACAATCTGCATCGAATCGACGGTCTCGACATGGCCAAGACATTCGTGACGAAGCAATGTGAGTGGGGATGGAAGTGGGTTATAAACGGGCATTGTGCTGAAACCGGCGGCGAGGTCAAGAGTAGCAAAAGGCAGAGGAAGGGCTTTTCTGGCAAGGAAGAGATCGGACGGCGTGAAGAAGACCGTTCCGGAGCAGATAGCACCACATGAGAGCGGTACGAGTGCTGATGAGCCTGGTGGTATTCTGGTGTCTTCCTTGGCTACAAGTTTAGCGGGAGAATGAGGATCTATGAAGGCGAGGTCACTGAGTTGGAAGAATTCAACCTCAGCGCGAGCGCAATCGATGACAGCGTTGTGGCGAGACAGAAAATCCCATCCTAGAATTATTGCGTGGGAGCACGATGATAGTACTACAAACTCTACAGTGTACATAACGTCTTGAATCTTCACGCGAGCCGTACACGCTGCGGTTGGTTCGATGGGTTGAGCACTTGCAGTCCGAAGTGACAATCCAGAAAGAGGCGTCGTCACCTTACGAAGTGATCGGCAAAATTTAGCATCCATAACGGAAACAGCTGCGCCGGTATCGAGTAGAGCGACTGTAGCGACACCTTCGACAAACACGTCAATAACATTGGCAGGCAAGGAACGAGGACTTGGGCATTTCGATTCTGGCGCAGTTCTTGCCTCGGGAACTGCGTCGTCTAGTTTCCCTTGTCGCTACATACGGGCCGCCGACGCATCGGTGAAAGCGACCGGCGTCGCGGGGATGGCGAGCGGCGATGGTCGAAACGAGGACGATCAATCGGAGTACGAGTTGGCAGTGGGTCGGATGGAGTGTAGTCAGCATTGGACTCGACCGGGTAACGAGGCGCCTGTAGATCATTGCCGATCGTTTGCACGCGGCAGCAGAACCTTGCGACGTGTCCGGGATATCTGCATGCGAAGCATATAGGCCGATTGTCGTGCGTGCGCCACGGGTTGGCAACAGGAGCGCCGACCCAAGAGACGGGAGGAGGAGGACGGCGCATCGGCTGCTGAAAAGCTGGTACCGGCTCGTGGCGTGGCCTGGCAGCTACCGCAGCATACGTGAGCGGAGCGGTCACAAGCGGCTGCTGGGGCGCAACCGGCAGTGCTTCAGCGACTTCCCCTTGAATAACGTTGCGCAGAGTGGAAGGCAATGGACTGGCAGGCACCTGGCGAAGAGTACCAGGGACAACTGTCGTGCGACTTCTTCGCGGACAAAGGCTTCGATCTGCGTGAGCAGGGACGCCTGGTCGGAACCAATGGCCATACTGGAGATAGACGCATCGGTTGCAGGAGAAGGCCTCGTCAAAGCTCGCTGCTTGCGTAGCTCGTCGTAGCTCTGACACAGGGTAATAACGTCGGTAACACTGTTCGGGCTCTAGGCCAGGAGCATTTGGAAAGCATCAACATGAATGCCTTTCATGATATGCTTAATTCGGTCGGCTTCCGACATGGTGGCATTGACGCGTTTGCACAAATCAACAACGTCTTCGATGTAACTGGTGAATGTTCACCAGTTACCTGCGCGCGTGTGCGCAAGCGCTGCTCAGCTCGAAGCAAGACGACCCCCCCCCCCCCCCCTTCAATGCCTGACGCGCGGCACAAGCAGCGCGCTTCCGCCCCGCCTTTTCCCTCGCGCGCGCGAGATTGAGCAGCAAGTGTCGGCTGACCCTCGCAAGCTTGCACTCGCACACGCAGCGTACCGCCGGCACGCTGCGACGATTTTACAGTGTTTGGACTTCATACGGAACCTCACAACTACGTCCACGACCACGGCAGAAGTTCGCTTGAGTGTCCATATAAATGCTGTCGCAATATAATATATCCGCTCATCTCATTATACATTGTCTCACTCATGCCTGATCCTTGGATTATTACGACCTTAGTGAGTGGTTTCTATCTTGGCGTGCACAATCTGCTAGTGGGATAAGTCATCACCGCGAGTGAGCTTGTACAAACAACGTGCCTCCATTTTTCCGCAAGCAAGGTGAACCGATATCACCTCTGCTTATCGTTTAAGCACTCACCACGTTCACACTCACTTCCACTCACAACCACTCACTCATGTTCACACTCACCTGCACTCACACTCACGTTCACACTCACGTCTACACACCCAGAAGCACTCACCCCGTTCACACTCACAGCACTCAGTCACGTTCACACTCAGCTCCACTCACACAGCACTCAGTCACGTTCACACTCAGCTCCACTCACACTCACAGGCACTCAGTCACGTTCACACTCACTTCCACTCACACTCACAAGCACTCACCACGTTCACACTCACTTCCACTCACCTCCACTCACACTCACCGGCACTCACTCGCATTCACACTCACTGGCACTCACTCTCACTCGCACTCATTTCCACTCACACTCACTGGCACTCACTCTCACTCGCACTCATTTCCACTCACACTCACTGGCACTCACTCTCACTCCCACTCACACTCACTGGCACTCACGCGCACTCGCACTCACTTCCACTCACACTCACTGGCACTCACTCGCACTCGCACTCACTTCCACTCGCACTCACTGGCACTCACTCGCACTCGCACTCACCTCCACTCACACTCACTGACACTCACTCGCACTCACCTGCACTCACACTCACTGGCACTCACTCGCACTCACCTCAACTCACACTCACTCGCACTCGCACTCACGCCTTTGAAATGAGTGCGAGTGAGTGTGAGTGAGTGCACTCATGAGTGAGTGCGCCGACCTATGCCCCGACCACGGTGTAAGAATAAGGAGAGGTGCTGACACTCTCCCCCAACGCGCGCGAAAGCGCCGCTCGCTCGCGTCCAGATTATGTTCGGCTTGGTTGCAGCTGGTTCGGCGCCGTCGTAGAGGGCGCTGCGGTATGCGGTCCCAGCCTCGGCGGCAATGTGATGATGATAAAACTTTCTTGAATAAAAAAATAAAATAAAGAGAGGCAAGGGAGCGGCAAGGGTGGGTCCTTAGTCCAGGACTCCAGTGGCGTTGCCGTACGCTCAGCTGGTCTAAGAGACCCTTCTGGATCACCAAGTCAGCTCGAGCGAGGATGGCCTCCCAGGGCTCCCTTAGCGAGGTCAGTATCAGGGGCGAGTTAATGTTCGGTGGCCCTACATATACATTCCCAATAATGTGGGGAAGAGAAGGCCGCCCCCGCACAGGGACATTGACGGCATATACTGCTGGCCACATTGCGTGCCACAGTCCCAAGGCGGAAAGGTGTGCGTTTGGATTTTCGGTACTTCCGAGCGTCTCCTGCTCCGAGCTGCGCATGCGGAAACGCGTAGATTTGTCGTTCGCGACGCTGGAGCTCCAGGATGTCATGCGGGGTGTGGTCCTTTGGTATTTTATTTGGGGCGTCGTCTGCTCGCTTCTCTAGTTCGCGAGCTAGTGCGTTCGCCCGTTCGTTTCCTGGGACTTCCGAGTGTCCCGGGCACCATGTAATGCCGTGTGATGCACCTAGTGTTTCGCCTAGTAGCTTGAGGGTTATGTGCGGTAGACGTCCGTTTATGAACATCCGGCATGCTGCTTGCGAGTCTGTGAGGACCGCTATCGAGTTCCCGCTTGCGTCTGCTTGTCTGATTGCTAGAGCTATTGCAGTTGCTTCAGCTCTGCTCGTGCAGTGGGTGCGCACTGAGGCCGAGATTTTGATGTTTGAGTGTGTGGAGTAGTTTACTGCCATTAGAACGTGACCATGACGGGACTTTGCGACGTCCGTGTAAATGACATCACGGTGCCCACTGAACTTTTTAGTGAGTTGTCTCGCTCTAGCCGCGCGCCTTGCACCATGGTAGAGTGGACTCATGTTCCTCGGAATTGGGGAAACTATCAGCTGATCTCGTAAAGTCTCGGGAACAGAAACGAGATCTTCCTCGCAGTAATTGGGTCGAATAGTGAAATTTAAATCCGCAAGGACCCGTCTCCCTGTCTTAGAGCGGTCGAGGCGTTCCCTTTGCCCCAGCATAGTCGCTGCCCTCAGTTCCTCGTAAATATTATGGAGTCCAAGCGCATGTAATTTCTCGTTCGACGAGCTGGGTGGGAGTCCTAGTGCCGCTTTATACGCCATACGTATTATTACGTCCACTTCTTTGGTTTCGCTAGGGCTGCGCTCTTGATACGGCAGGCTATACGTGACCCTGTTTAGTACAAACGCGTGCACTAGTCGGATGGCCTCCGCCTCGGTTAGACCTCTGCCTTTCCTCGTTACTCTGCTTATCATACGAGTTATTTGTTTGGTGGTCGTTTTTAACGTTTTGATAGTGAAGTCCGCTCTGTGGTTTTCTTGTAGCTATATGCCTAGGATCCGGATTCTTTGTTTTTCCTGGATTTCCCTGTTACGTAACCACAGGCTAACGCTTCGATCTTTCCTATAGTTTCGGCCGTGTAGCCTTACTCATTTTGATTTCTCTGGCGCGCAGGACATGCCACTTTGTTCTGCAAAATCATTTACAGTTTCTATCGCTTCTTGTAAGACTTGTTCATTATACCCTAGAGAGCCTGTTGTCGCCCACAGAGTAATGTCATCCGCATACAGCGAGAATTTTAAGTCTGGAATTTGCTCTAGTCGCCTTGCTAGTCTGTTCATGGCTAAATTGAATAAAAGGGGTGAGAGGATGACCCCTTGAGGGGTACCCTTACCTGGCATGTCGAATTTATCTGACCTGATGTCTTCTATACCTATCGTGGCTTTCCTGTATGTGAGGAAGGAGAGTATGTAATTGTACATTTTCTCCCCACAATTCTACTCTTTCTTGTTCCTCGAGTATGAGCGTGTGCGACAAGGCACTTTTGAGATCAAGCGCGACTACCACGTGCTCCCCTCCCGTAGGTATATTGCTTAGGACCTCCTCTTTTAGCCTGAGAAATACGTCCTGAGTTGATAGGTGTTTCCTAAAGCCGTACATGTAGTCTGATAGGAGGCTACGATCTTCTAGGTGATTCATGAGCCTCGTGTGAATTACTTTTTCAAAGAGTTTCCCTAGGCATGATGTGAGAGATATCGGGTGTAAGTTCTGCAGACTGCGAGCCTTGCCTGCTTTCGGAATGAGTATGACGGTGGCGTTTTTGCACTGTTGTGGAAGGTGCCCCGTCTCCCAGATCTGCTCGTTGGAATAGTGTACTATGCGCTCAAGCTGCTGTTCACTTAAATTGCGGAGCATGGGATTGGTGACCCTATCTTCCCCTGGTGCTGAATGTTTCCTAAGGGCTTGTGCGGCAGGAAAAAGCTCTGCTCTAGTTAGAGGGGCATCTAGCGCATCGTTTTCTATACCTGAGTAACCGCGCGTGACATACTCGGGTCTTTTATTCCAATGTATCGCTGCCTAAGTTCCTGAAGTAATCTGTCGTTGTCGCCTTGGTATGTGCCGTTTAGTGTTCTGAGGGTTCGCGCAGTTGCGGTCTTTGTGTTTTCTGGATCTATCATACTTCTTAGGATGGCCCAGGTTTTCGCTGTCGATAGGGTCCCCCTAAGGGAATCAGTAAACTGGGCCCAGTTTTCTGCTTGTAGTTTACGTGCGTATTCGCTCGCCTGGGCCGAGATTTCTGCGATCCTTATTCTTAATTTTCTGTTTAGTGTTTGTCGATTCCATCTTTTGGTAAATCCCCGTCTGCAGTCCCACAAATGTAGCAGGTGCGGGTCGACCACTGGGTTTTCCGTTGTTAATGTAATTTTTTGGTAGAGGCTTCGTATGACCTCTTTAAGGCCCTGCACCCATTTCTCCGCATTTGCCGGCGGGTTTGAGGGAACTGGGTACTGGCGATATGCCGGCCAATCCGTCAGATGCGGAACCGAGGTCGCGTTTGAGTTTGGGAGTGGTGATGGAAAAGGTTATTATGAAATGGTCGCTCCCCACGCTTTCCTGTAAGTTTTGCCAGTGACCATCTCTAACGTTCAGCAAAAAAGTGAGGTCTGGGTACGTGTCGGCGCTTACGCTGTTCCCTGTCCTAGTAGGCGCCGAGGGCAGCGTTTCTAGCTGTAGGCCTGTATTTTCTACGGCGTGAAGGAGTAATTTGCCCTTGAGTGTATCGCTTCTGTATCCCCAGTTTGTGTGTGGAGCATTAAAGTCTCCCACGAGAACTAGTCTGTCTTTCCTCTCCATGTTTCCCATGGCGTGGGTAATTATAGGCGCAAAATCTGTGCCTCTCTCTTTAGGTGGGCTATAGATATTGATTATTTGGGTTTTGGCGCGTCCTCTCTTAGTTGGAAAGAGTTCCACTATATGGTGTTGTGTTTGAGCGTTAGGAAGGCACCTAACGGTCGACGCGATCCCTTTGCTAACCAGCGTCGCGAATCCTGGGATAATTCGGGTTGTGATGTGTAAAGTAGTCGCGCAATTTAACCGTGCATTTGCGAATTTCTTGCAGGCATATAATGTCCGGCCTAACAATCACCTTGTCGATGTAGCACTGTAGGGCCGCCACCTTTTTTTGGAAGCTGCGGCAATTCTATTGCCAACTTTCAACGATTTCGTCTGTTTTTGCCTGATTAGGGGCCATGGCCTGTGACACACTCCGCATCCGTGGAGTCAGAGACTACTCCGTTTTTGGCTTTTCGAAGGGTAGGTGCATTTGGGGTACCTGCTGCACGCTTACGATTCAATTGTTTTTGATTGGTGGCTAGTTCGTCGACTTGCTCTCTTATTTTTTTAATCGTCGTTTAATTGCTTCCGGAAATTTTGCATTCCTTGCATTTGCTGCATCATTTGCTGTAGCATCGCTTCTATCGGATTTTCAGACGACGGAATATTTTCTTCCGCTACTCCGGTTTTCGGTTGTTCTACTTTAGCCATTTGTTCAATCTGTGCCTCTGAGGGCGGCCATTTCCTATTTGACTTCTTCTAGGGTTTGTTTGAGCATGCGAGTTTCTGCTAAGACTCTCTGGTACTCGGCATTTGATGTAATGGGAGCCCCGATTTTTACCATCTCTGTCCAGCTCACCTTTGTGTGATCTGTGTTCTCCGACTTGTTCCCTGGAGCTCTGGGCCTAGGGTTGAGCTGCGGGTAGTGGGGTTTTGGGCGGAGGATATCGATGTCCTCGTCTCCTCTGCTCGATCTTGACCGGGACCGGGAGCTTGATGCCTTCTTGGACCTCTTCGGTTTGGCTGCATTTGATGTTCTGGTGCGGGATCTCGATCGTGATTCACCTCTGGCTTTTGTCTTGTGTTCTCTGTGTAGCGAAGGCCATTCCTCCTCTTCATCCTCCGAGTCATCCGAGCTGAGCCATCTTGGTCCTGGTGGTGGCTGCTTGGGTGTGTCTTTCCAAGGGTTCTTACTACGTGTTTTGATGGAGGCACCGGGGCGTGCTTGGAGCTTTAGTCTTCTCTTAGATTACTTGTCTCCTGTTAAATGTTCCCCACCACAAGAGTCACAGATGGGGAGGCGTTCGTGGTCCGCCTGCGGTTCTCTCGTGCCACACGTGCGACAGACTGGCAGATCAGGCTGTGGGCATACGTCTGTGCGGTGCCCGGTCTGTCGGCACGCGTTACAAAATTGAATAGTGTTCTTATATGGGTAGCACACCAACTCACCACCCATGTAATATACGTATCGTGGTATGATTGATCCGTAAAAGGTAATGAGTGCGGTTTCGGTATCGCCGAGCATTCGTGCTCTGAGTATCTCGACTCCTTGCGTGCGGATTCGTACACTCGCCATCAGCGTTTCGGCAGGGGTGTGATACGCTAGGCCGTGTATTACACCTTTGCCAGTACCTTCCCCCGTGGCCACGTATGCATTAACGGCATGCATTCTTCCATTAACGTTTAGGCTCGTTATGCGACGGATGTGGTCTGCCGTAGTTTCGTCCGGCGTCGACACAATGAATATGTTGGACCCTGGTTTTAGTCTTAGGAGGAACTTGTCGCCACTTACTTGACCACGGCAGGCTGTGATCACGGCTTCGGCGAGTTGTGGGCTTGTTACGTTTTTTATTGGCAGTCCCTGATGCGGACGAAACACCACTTCAAAGCCCTCTCTCGGCAGCGGTGGTAGTTTCCGGAAAAAGGGTTTCCGTCTCGCGGTGGGTGTCGGCTTTGATTGATGCAGCTGGCTGGTCTTGCCTTCGCTTTCTTCGACATTTTAACACGAAAGTGTTTTATTCCGGGGTCCACCAAGACTTCACTGACGTATTTCCGTCACGGAAATACGTCATGGAACATAATACAAAGAAAGAAACCAGAAGAAAAAGTTCCACAACCATGCAAAATTTGGGAATCGAACCCACGACCTCTCGGTCCGCGACGATAGATCGCCGAGCGTTTAACCCATTGCGCCACAAACGCATTTGCAGAGAGCTACACAGACGCGCCTTATATATCTAACTCTCCTCCGTGTACCCGCGCTCTTGCTCGGGGCGGTGCCGCCGCCTACGAGCAGAAAAGAGAAGTACTGCATTATGACACTAACGCGCACCGACAGTGAACGCTTCGGTGGTCTCAGCTCTATGACGCCTCGATGCCAGCATTCGAAGGGACGCTGGCATCAAGAAGCACTACCAACGCCACCTAGGTGGCGTTGGTAGTGGCGTTCACCGTACTCAGCACAGCGGAGCGCGGCCTCCGCAATTAGGTCTGAAAATGTTTCTGAAGTTGATCGCGGAGGCTGCAATTACGACGCGCTGTACGCGCTGATTTGACTCGGTGACGATTCAGTTACGTGCTTTGTCTTGCGCGTTGTATTAGTGTGTCAGTTACGTGCTTCGTCTTTCGCGTTGTGCTAGCGTGTGCAGCGTAGTGCAGCTTCCATATGCACGACGGTTGCTCATGGTCATCGACGTTGGTAGTCGTGATGGAGGAGACGTGCCACCAGGCGTCAGCGTGGGTGCATCAACGCCTAAGGGCGCTTTAGCCACAAAACACCAATAGACATTATATATCAATGTGCAATAAACATTACACTACTTCTGTGAAGACACGTTTCACTTTCGTGTTCTATACCGATTCCTATATAAGAGGGATCAACCACATTTTTTTCTTCAGTTTCTTGCCCTGTGCCAAGGCTTTCTTCTGGCTTAGCGTTAGCACTGTTTGCCAGCCGTCCTCGTCACCGGCTGGGTTTCTGGCTCGTTTTTGCATGGACGCTCGGGGGCCGCGATGGCTACCTTGCTCCGGTGTATCGGCGTCTTGGTATTCCATGCTGTCGCGCTCGGGATCGGAGGCGTCAGCTAGCCGCATCGATGTCTTGCTATTCATCGGGTTGCCCTGCGCCGCCGCAGCCGCCGCCGTAGCTGTCGAGGCGGTCGCCGTTGTCACCGTCTGTTGCAAGCACGCCATCAGCGTTCCCGCATTGCAGCTGCCGCTTCCCTACTCGTTGGTGGGCTTAGCGGTGCTGCTACGGGGTAGAAGTCTTCTTAGAGTCGTAGCGGCATGAAAAAGGTCCCCAGGTCCAAAACTGTGATGTCCTCTAGTGCCGCTTGACTTCGTGAATGCAATGATACCAATCTTTCCCGGGTGCTGAGGAGGTAACCCAGAAAAGCGCATCAAAACAGTGGAGCTCGATGCGGTGACGTCCGCACTAGTCGGCGTCCGCTCCGCCATCTATACTCCGTTTCATACATCAGGTGCAACGCGGTGGAAGCTACGCAAGAAGTACGGTCCTTAAAATGTATCACTCCGCGCGTTCCGTCTATGCTTCGCTGCGCGCCAGCGGCGTTTGCTTGCGCGAGCTTGCACGTGAGGCTGCCGCGACAGGCTGCAAATAAAAAACAATAACGAAAAGCTAATTGATCTAAAACAATGTGTTTGCAGCCATATGGGTACATGGTTTGCTTGTTTCTAAGGGTGAATTAGTTTTTTCGTTCAGAAGTGATCTCATGTAAAGAACATTTTCACAAAATTCGGTCAGTAAACACCGAACTACTTCTGAGTGCGAACGCAGCTACTGCAAAAAGTATCTCTAGCCTCCACAACGTTGCACCTGATGTATGAAACGGAGTATAGTTAAGGTGCCTGCAAACGCAGCGGCCCGATATGTAAGTTGCAGTTGTAAGGCTTGATCAGGCTCAGTAGACTGCTGTGCAGAGAGCATTAGAAGCCGCAGCTCACCGTCGACGGGGGCGGACAGTTCGCATCGTTGTCGTCAAAACGAGGCGAACAGACTGCCGCGAAGACCCTGTTGCGCTTGGTGGCCAAATAGGAGCTACTCTTGAGCCACTCCACCAGCTTACGCTGTGACTGTGGTGCGTGTTCCGCGCAGGCCTGTGACTTTTTTTCACTTTACCACTTCTTATACATCTCCTTAAACTTCTTTTATTGCGACAGCAATTATATGGACACTCAAAGAGGATTTCTGCCGTCGGCGTCGCCGTGAGGTCCCGCGTGACGTCAACGGTGATGAAATCATCGCCACGCACCGGACGCTGTATGTGCGAGTGAAAGGGTGCGAGGGACGCGTGCTTTCACGGGGAGCGAACTCACGGCGGAGAACAAACGCGCGTTCTGCGCCGTGTTCCCTGAAGGGCTGCAGAATTAAGCGTCTCTTTCCTCCTTTACAATCGCCATATATATAGAGCAAACGCGACTTCTTCCGTCGCGCGAAAGGCCGTGGGGGGACGGGGAGGAAGCAGAGAGGCGACATTTAGCTGCGGCACCAAATGCGTGTAGTACATAAAAACATTGCCACGCGCGAAGGCAGTAAAGACTTCCGATGCTGCTCGACGAGTTTCCCGTTCTGATCTCGTCGAAAACCTCCGAGCCGCCCCAAGGGGCCCTGGCAACAGTCACCAACGCCGCGCGCGTTCGGTGCCAACACGGGCAAAACGGCGACGGCGTCGACAACAATTTTGCGGTTTACTGGTGCTACTGCATGTCCAAGTTTATAAGCTGATAAAGCTACTATCCTTATTTCGTATAGCTCTCTACTCAGTTGCTAATCGCAATTGATGCTACGCCTTTAGGGTAAAAGTGCGACAGTTTTTTTCTTCCTTTAGACAATCCAATCATTTCTTGGCCAATACCCCATAGTGGGTAGGAGCCTGGTGATAGCTGCGATGGGCACCGGCTGTGTCGGCGGCGGTGGACAACATCGCCATCTGAAACGGCTTTTTGGATATGGGCCACTAACTAGCATCGGTCAAGTTCTCCGACTGCAACCACTCGCCGTAGCATTCCAACCATGGTGCGCAGGGGGACGTCGAACACGTTAACGGACCAGTCGAACAGGTTGGCGATCCCACCCTCGTGTGCTGGGCATAAAACTTTCGTCTACCTCTGGAAGCCGGTATGGTTCGAGGTAGTTGGTTCGCGTCACAGGAAAAGCTGCCTTGCTGCTCTGGAATGTCGTTCGAGAACCACCCGTCCCCTCCAGCTAAGTGCATACAAGGCGGCGAGGAAACGCCGGACTAAGGCAGCTACCGGAGAGTAGAGCCTTTGGAGTGTCCCCATTGGCCAAACATTAAGC
This sequence comes from Dermacentor silvarum, assembly GCF_013339745.2. Taxonomy (NCBI): domain Eukaryota; kingdom Metazoa; phylum Arthropoda; class Arachnida; order Ixodida; family Ixodidae; genus Dermacentor; species Dermacentor silvarum. Next base: position 6,819 of record NW_023606714.1, on the reverse strand, counting down.
CACTTGCACGGGCCCGACGATTGGATAAACATGATGACACCTACATGGGCTCGACGATTAGAGGAATATGATGACACCTGTAGGGACTCAACAGATCGGCTGAAAACGACGTGACCTCGACGGACTGAAGGGGTTATAAGCTAGAGAAAGATAGAGAAGAGAGAGACGTTCTTCTTGCCACGGGCGACAGCGTCTCATTTGCTGCCGGTCGTAACGATGACTCTTACTGTGAATTTGCTATTCTACTCCTCTACATAATGTAAATAAACCTTCATTTCTACAAGTCCACCTCAAAGACGGCCGACTGCCGCACTCAGCGGCATGATCTAATAACTGGTGGCCGCGATAGGGATGAAGCTTCGATGAACAAGCGATAGAGATGAACCTTTGAGCAAAGGAATCCTGAACAACTCGGAACAGCGAAGAAGTATAAGCGTTCAACTAAGGCAGTCCTGAGAAACTGGGAACAACGAAGAAGAAAGGCTTCGACCCAGGGAGTCCTGAGCAATTGGGAACAGTGGGCAGGTAAATCAGATGGCGTGGTGCTGCATCCATCGGTGAGCGCCTAGTTTTTTTCCACTTGATTCGCCAGGCTTCAAATTTTGTCTGTTTATTTTGATTGTTCTGGGAATCGAGCATTTGTAGCACATTCGGAGTTTGCACAAATTATTTAAGGAAACAGCTCTAACCACCAGTCGGTGCAGCTGCCATGGATCTTAGAAGGTTGACGAGGTCAGCCTTTTTGTTTGTGTGCGACGATATGGGAGTTGAGGTGATCGAGACAGTGACAGTGCCAGCTATCTAAAAGGCAATTAAAGATAGCGGCAATGGCGAGGAATACATCGAGATTGCTTGGGAGGTGGTAAAGGAAACACAGAAGCGCGAGCGAGAACGTGAAGAGCACGAGAGTGAATGCGAGCGAAAACGGCAGGAGCACGAAGTAAATGCCAGAATTGAAGAACTTGAAAGATATCTTAGTGTAAACAGAGGCCGTGGAAGGCCGTAGTAAGAGCGACGAGGTGCTCGGCCAGCAGAGCACTGAAGAGACCGCTAGGCCAGCTGTGAATCAATTGGCACAATCACCGTGTGTGTGCGTTGCAGGCATTGTTAACGAGGTTGTCAACGAAGTTAAGCGTACGGCTGACCGACAGACACGACACGCCCATGTCGAGTCAGGGCTACGTGCCGAAGCGCAATGCAAGCTGGACGATGTAGTTCAGGACAAATCGCAGAAGTGAGAGCTGCGTAGCTCAAGGGCAGACAACTGCATTCTTCAGGGGTCGGTGAAGCTGTCCACCGGTCTAGCTAGCCAAGAGAGCGATGATTTAGATAAGATGAAACAACGATCGAGACCGACGAGCTGTGTACCGATGCATAGCATGTGTTGGAGAATGTAGTAGAGGGCAATTCACAGGAGTGGGAGTTGCGTAGCTCGAGTAAAGCCTGCTGCATTGTTACAGAGTCAGCCGAGCTGTCCGCCAGTCAAGGCAAAGAGATGGGTGATTTATATTGTAAATCACTCAGAGTGTTCACATAAGACGGTGATCCGGCCGGACGAGGTATGTTACGGCCTGGACAAGGCTCAACAAGGTGGCATGATAGTGCGATTGATGAAAAAGCGCCGTAGAAAGAAGCGCTGTAAAAATTGGAACGCGGCGGAGGGTGTGACGCCGCCTCAGAAAGTGAGAAGCTTAGAACAACATGTGCGGGGCACAAAGAATGAATGAAAAACTTTATTTATCTCTGTTGAAAGGGGAGGGGGTAATGATATAGAGGGTGGGGGAGGAACTTCTTGAAGTAGGCCTCATAATTACCATCTCAGCCCACTCCAGGATGGCCTCCTAAGAAAGGAAAGGCGCGTTCATCGTCTGCGACGCGTTCATTTCAAAGGCGTCAAAGCCACCGCACAAAAGGAAACAGATAAGCACGTTCTGCGCGCACGCGGACAAAGGGCACGGCGCAATTATGATCCTAGTCGTCTTGTCGTTCTTTTCGCAGGGCAGCATGCATTCCGACGGAGCGCAAGGTAGCAGGACGAGAGACAAGGTGGTAGGGAGCCGTGCGCGGTCAGCCGAGGTCACCATGAAAGCATGTAGCCAGGACGCAAATTGGCAGAGGTCTGTGACGTCAGGAGAGAACTGATGAAATGTAAGGCCTTTTGTTGTTCCTGGTTTGGTAGAAGAGCTTTCAAACCGCGACCACCACGCGTAAGGCTCAAAAATAGTTTTTCGTAAGATAAGCGGTATGACCGGAAGTATAAATGTTGCGTAGAAACAAACGCTTTGTTTGGTTCGTCTAATTTTGAGTGTTTACGAAGTTTCGCGATTTTAGACTACAGTCTCTTTTAAAAGTTATAAGCTTTGTTTATGTTTTGTTTGAAAAGCTCTGAAGTTTGAAAGATGTGTTTTGTACAAAGTTGTAGTTTTGCGAAGTGTTCAGTAATTATTAGTGAGGCTTTTTAACAGCGACGCTGTTTAACCCAGCTGTAATCTGTGGTTCGTACCAAGAAACTGCTGCGCCGTAGCCATGATAAGCAGGAGGGCGGAGGAAGGCAGCGCGGCGCATGCGCATGTGGTCTCTTCCTCGCCAGCTCCCTCCCTTCCCGACCCCTGCCTCTCTTCTCTCCGCGGCACGCTGAGCCAGGAGAAAAAAAATGCAAAAGCTTGCACTAGGCCGCGCAAAGCTCGAGACACAGTGAACCTGGCCGATTGATATCGAGCGGCTAGCCTCCAACGCGTTCGGCGTCGACAAGCAACAGCGTTCTTGGCAATGTGCCAACCTTGGTTAGCCTGCCTGAGTTTGTAGCATGCGAGGAAGGCTGTCGCTCATAGGCGCCGACGCGTCCAGCGGTAGTCGCAAGAAATGTCGCCAACGCGTTCGGCGTTGGCAAGCAACAGCGTTCGTGGCACTGTGCCAATCTTCGCTTGCCTGCCTGCGTTTGTAGCATGTCAAGAACGCTGTCGCTCGTAGGCGCCGATGCGTCCAGTGGCAGTCACGAGAAATGTCGCCAACGCCTTTTACGTAGGCAAGCAACAGCATTCTTGGCACTGTGCCAACCTTGGTTAGCCTGCCTGCGTTTGTGGCATGCCAGGAACGCTGTCGCTCATAGGCACCGACGCGCCGAGCGCTAGTGACGCGAAATGTCACGAAAGGGAAGGTACCTCCTAAAATTATCACTCGAGAATACATTCGCACATGCGTAGTTAAGTTAAACAAAGTAAAGACCTAGCAGCAACCAAGTTAATACCTATAGAAGTATAGCAGCCAGTTAGACTTGATGATCGACCGTTTCACTGTGCCTAAGCTTTGCACGACCGAGTGCTAACTTGCCCGTTTTTTTTTTTTTTTTTTTGAGTGGCCTGAAGCGTGAAGTTTTTTTTCGTTAAAAGCCTATGGTAAAGCGTGCGCGTATCAGTTAACCTCTTTTTAAATGCGTCAGTTTTTCATTCAAGGTTAAGAGCGTTGGTTTTCAGTGATTGCATAATTTGTGCTCAGAAGCGTTGGTAGTTCCTTTAGCGCGTGTTTGGCGCAGACCCAATGAAACGGAATTTTTTTGAAAGGGTTACTCGTGTGTGTTGAGGGCGACAGTGTTCTGGGCTTCCTATTAAGCGTACGTGGAATAAGTTAATAGCATACGCGTTTAATTTAAGGTTCTTGTGAGTGCGTAAGTTGCGGAAGTTTAATTTTGTTGTTTATTCAAAGTATGTCCTATATGGAAAAAGGAAACAAGCGTAAGTAAGCGTTAGGAAACGTATGCGTGAGACGGCTGTACGGTTTGTGAATAGTGCCTGCAAAATTGGCGCGATTTTTATTATGTATCCGCAGAGTTGATGAGGCAGTTCGGTGGTATCAGTGGATGCTATAAGTAGTCCACTGTGATAGAGTATGACCAGGCTGTTTGTGAAGTTAGGCTGCATAAGGTGTTTGGAAACATGGGTATTTGTAGCCTTTGGTTTAGTTATACGTATTGCCTTCCTTGCTTTGAATAACGAGGTATGTCATTTTATTATGGGCTGGAAGTGATCCTCGTAGCTTGAGAACTTTACTTGTGTGTGGTTATAATGGTTGCTTTCATTAATTGCTTAGCTTTCTCATGGTTGGTTTTCAACGGCAATATCACTGTGGCCTTGTCGAGGAGAGTTCGAGGAGATATCGAAACCTGTTTGGAAAGGCGATTGTATATGCTTTATCGAAAGTGACAAATACCACAGGATTGATTTTGATGTATTAATAGACGGGCGAATCAGGGGTCAAAAGCCAGCGCTTGCACTTGGGGCACCACTATGTTGTTTTGTTTCCTTGGCGCACGTTCTTCAGGGCACGGGATCCAGGAATTTATCACACTAAGCTCGTCGCCGGTGTGCTACAGGCTTCATCAGCGTTCTTCATAGCCACCAAGTTGAGTTCACCGACCACTTCGAACTTCCGGGTCGAGGAGGAGCTGTTGGATAAGGGCCACTAACTAGCATCAGTCATGTTCTCCGACCGCAACCACTCGCCGTCGCATTCCAACCATGGTGCGCAGGGGGACGTGGACCACGTTACTGGACCCGTCAAACAGGTTGGGGATGCCACCGTCGTATGCCGCGCATGAAGTTTTGTCTCATCCTGCATGACGCTTCCCTAAATACCTCTGGAAGCCGGTACGGTTCGAGTTCGTTGACCCCCATCATAGGAAAAGCGGCCTTGCTATTCTGGAAGGTCGTTCGAGAACCACCCGTCCCCTCCAGCTGAGTGCCTAAAGGCGCCGAGGAAACGCCGGACTAAGGCGATTGGATGAAAATGACGACACCTCCATGGGCTCGACGATTAGAGGAAAATGATGACACATGTATGGACTCGACGATTGGTTGAAAATAACGTGACCCCGACTGACTGAAGGGGTTATAGGCCAGGAAAAGATCTAGAAGAGGGAGACGTTCTTCTTGCAGTGGGTCACAGCGTCTCATTTGCGGCCGGTCGTAACGATGACTCTTTTATTATTAATTTGCTCATTCTACCCCTCTACATAACGTAAATAAACCATTTCTTAAGTCCCCCTCAACGTCGGCCAACTCCCACAGCCAACGTCGAGATCTAATAGGCTATTGGAATGAGCCCATTGCAGCTTACGCTGGAAAATGCACTGCACAGGTAACCACTAGACAATTGCAGCTTCGGCACGCGTGTTCAGACTGCACCGAACTTCCAGCGTTGAATCCGTCAAAATGACCTCATTTGTAGCCGATACGTCTCTTCGACCCGGACCATGTCAGCCGTCAAGCGTTATACACACCGTCGCAAAGCGGAGCCCATCGTCGCCTAAATACAAAGACTAAGAATACAAAACCCAATGTAAACTGCATGCTTCGTGGCGTTCAGTGGACGGAGTGTTGCGGAACCATCGCGTTCCTCCATAGCCTTCGAAATGCAAGGTGTTGAGGAAAGAGCGTGAGCACCACTTGAATGAAGGACGATCTTTGATTGCCGATAACTCCGCTTACAGGGAACGCAAGAAATACGCATATTTTGCTGCAAAATATTTCTAATGTAATGCCATCTCCAACTACATTTCTTGACTTGGATAAAAATTGTGGCAGGGCCTCTATACTGTGAAGCATACTGTATCTGAGTCAACTCAGTTGGTTCGCTGCCAGCGGACGCATCTCACATTTGCTCCGTGGTTTTTCATCTATTTCCGCGTAAAAACCCATCCCAGCCAAATTTCCAGAGCATCATCGGTTCAACTCGACATGGAGCACCTATGGACACCTCCCCCGGTCTAGTTGGTATATATTTGGACAACTTACGGCCTTTTATTCGGACGAGCGCGCTAGGCAAACCTCCGGTTGGTATGCCTAACAGGTGTACTGCAAATTCAAGGCTCGCCCGCTAACGACGCAGACCGCGCCGCGGCTTGTCGTGGCCCTAACCCAAACATGGAGGAAGCCAACGCGATGCACCATGAAGCAAGCGACGAGGATAAGGCAGCATTCACTCCGGAAGACAAGACGCAGTGGGTGGACATCGTATGCAGGGCTCAGCGACACCGACAACGCATTACCGATTGTGAACTGTCTAACGCCCTACCCTGCCCGTAACCCAAGTCAACCAGTGAATTCACAGGCCTCTCCCATGGCCCACCTTACCACCAAGAGATTCTTTTAAGCTTTTTCTGCGATCACAAGATGTACGTCGCTAATTGAAGTACAATTATCCATACATGCTTTCGCTCGACCTGGTTAATACAAGTGGCACCACGTTCCGGCAACAAGCCGACCTTACGATCCGCTAGACGCAGTGCAAAATAAGGCAACTCTGAGCCAAGGACGTGGCCAAGCCCCTAGATTAAGTAACCCCGATTCAAATTGGGAAAATAACGCACGCCGTATGGGCTGGAGCTGGAAGACTCAGCCAAGAGGGTAATCCGCGTCATCCACACTGAATTCATGAAAGTCGAAATCATTGACAACATAGATGAAACGCACTTGGAACTATATGACTGCCGGCGCCTGTGAAGGCAGTTTGCGACCGTCGTCCTCGCATTCGCGGACCCCAAGGTGCCTTACTACCTCAAGCTGTATGCAGAAGAACACCCTTGCTCTCGATACAAGAAGACCGTTCCTGTATGCAGTCACTACCATAATGTCGGACACCGTAAGACGGCCTGCCCTCACCCAAAAGCCAACGCCTGTCATCAATGTGGCTCCCGGAATGCCGCACCAGGCCATACCTGTGAGGCCAAATGCGACCACTGCGATCGTGTTCTCACGGGAACCCACGGCTTCAAGACCCCCTACCCACTCTGGAAGAGGCATTTATAGAAACATCTGGCGAAGG
>NW_023606713.1:0-60001 GCF_013339745.2 Dermacentor silvarum | reverse complement strand
CCGCTCTGTGCGCCGATACTTTGCTTCTTGCGAGTCTTGCCAGCGCCACAAGCATCCATCCTTGTCGCCAGCCGGTCCTCTTCAGCCCATCGACATTCCCGGTGTCCCGTTCTACCGCATCGGCCTTGATCTCATCGGGCCATTCCCAACATCTCTGACTGGGAACAAGTGGATTGCCGTCGCTACGGACTATACGCGACAAGATACGCTATCACGCGGGCACTACCGACAAGCTGTGCCACTGACGTTGCGGAATTCCTATTTACGACGTTATTCTTCACCACGGCGCTCCTCGACAGCTGCTGACCGACCGTGGTCGCTCCTTCTGTCCAAAGTCGTCGACGACATTATTCGTTCGTGTTCCATCCGTCACAAGCTAACCACTGCCTACCATCCGCAACCAATGGGCTTACCGAGCGCCTCAACCGCACCCTGACCACAATGCTCTCCATGTACGTTCCCTCAGACCACCGTGATTGGGACAGCACCTTGCCTTATGTGACATTCGCCTACAACTCGTCACGCCATGACACCGCCGGCTTTCCCCCATTTTGTCGCTTGTTTGGCCGCCATCCCACATTGCCCTTCGAGACTCTTTTACCATCACCTGTGCACCCTGTTACCGACTACGCCCGCGATGCAGCTTCTCGGGCTGCAACGGCTCGCCAGATTGCCAGGGATCGTCTTTATGCCTCCCAGCTGTCCCAGAAGGCCCGCTACGACAGCCATCACAGAGTCGTTAATTACTCTCCGGGCTCTTTGGTCCTCCTCTGGACGCCTTGCCGCCACGTTGGCTTGTCATCAAAGCTTCTTTCCCGATACTCCGGGCCTTACAAGGTCCTACGCCAGGTCACAGACGTCACGTACGAGATTACTCCATTGGACAGTCGCTCATCTGCCGGGTCCGCCCTGATATCGTGCACGTCTCCCGCATTAAGCCTTACGTTGCCGGACAACATTCCTACTGCTCCTTAAGCGCCGAGACGGCGCTCTCGACGGCGGGGGTTCTATGTTACGCGCTATGCCGAGCATGGAAGCTTGCGCCAAAAAGACGGTGAAGACGACGATCTGGGCAGCGCTCGTGTTGTTGTTCTGACATCATGCCTGCAGCCGTCTCTCTCTGTATATATCGTGTAAATACAATTTTCCTCTCCCTTTTGCTATATACTCTCATCACCGTGGCAATATTATACATGCAGCAAATTTGCAAAAACTTTTGTCACACAGTAGTTTCTCACACAGCGCTTTTATTTTTTGGCACACTCTTCCGCAGCGGCTTCCGATGTTTATTTGACCACGTGATGCTCTTTGGACAGTTCGGAAATAAGGAAATAAGTAGCGCCCTTTCATCGAGCTCCGCGTAATATTCCGTCGATAATCATATCCTCTGAAAAATGCTTGGCGCAGACATGGTCAGTAGGCATTAGAGTTCGGTCTGCCCTCAGGTTTGCACGGCGCCACTGCTCTAGACGAACCGCTGTCGGACGGCGCTTTGAATAGAGGCACACGCTCTGCACAAGTCCATATCGAGAATTGCAGTTCGTAACGAAGCACTTTCTACCAATTTCAAGCACCCCTCAGAAGGCCGCTGCCACCTTTATCGAGGGCCCGTGGCGACAACCAAAGCACAAGCTCATGAAACACACGGGGGCTTCAGCCTCCCCCCCCCCCCCCCCGAAATTTTTTCGTGCTGGCATGCACCGCCGACCAAAACTGCCACTGACGCCGGGAATCATTCTGGATTTTGTCTACATGTCTTTTTCACGCTCTAAAAGACATTTCAGCACGAACATTGCTAACCCGGCTAGATTTCGTGGCTAAGCCCTTGCACCTGCAGTCACGTAACGCAAGGAGCCACATCCGAGCACAAACTTTCAAGGGTTTTTCGATAGTGAGCGGGCGCGTTTCGGCATCTCGCAGCGGCCGCAGAATCTACGGCGCGCATGGGTTTAAATTACAAAACTTTATGGGTATAAAGTTCTCATAAACTTTTGACACGAAAGGTGCACTGACATTACCAAAGGCGTGCTTTAAAATATTTTCCATTCTGGAACTTTATGGGGTTAATGTTCTTATAAACTTGGGCCAACATGCGCGCACTGGAGCCCTCGTGTCCAAGCCGTTCCAGAAATGGAAGCACGCGCTCGCAATCTTCCACACACAAGAAAATACTAAATATCACCGTGACTGTCGGCTAGCAGCTGATAATTTTCGCCAAAGATTTTCAGGAAGCGTGCCCAATGTGATCGATCAGCTGAACCAGGGCAGGCAAATAAAATATGGGAAAACAGAAGAAAGTAAACGGCCTACGAGAATTTATCGAGTAAACGAGATTTTTTTTTCTTTTTTTTTGCGGCCTACAAGGTCTGGCTCTCCGTGGCCATAGGGACAGTGGCCCTATGGATTTAAGCATAGCCCCCGCTGAAAATACAGGTATTTTCAGACCGCTTCTTCGCATGCGAGCTGATTGTGGAGATACATATCTGAAGAACCATTTGGAAAGTTGCCCCAGTAATGCCTCGTATTTAGGCCCAGATCAACAAAACCAAATTATAGAAATTTGAGGTGAAATTATCAAAGAAAGCCTATAGATGCAAAAGCAGGCTGCTTCTCCATACTTCCTGACGAAACGACGGACATGGCTGGAATCGAACAGCCTACTGTTAGTGCATGCAAGGTACGTAAACAAGGATGCCAACGACACCGAGGAGTGTCTTAGGTTTTAGCACCGGAAGAAATGCCCTCTCTCATTGCGACTGCAGTTCTATGTAATGTGTACAAAGTGCTGCAGATTCTGTCACCCTTCCCGCGACCACTGCCAGCGCGAGAGAATATTTTTTAAGAAGGGTTTACTAAAAACTACTTGCGCTCTACAATATCTGTGGAACGCATGGTTAGGCTGGCGCTTCTATACACCCACAGAGATTCGGCATCAACGTGTCCGAAGTCATTGAACGCTTCGCTCAACTTCCCCGCCGAGAGAAGTTTGTCCTGTAGATAGCGAAGCAGCAAAAATCAATGCAAGTAAAAAGCTATGTTCCTTCAGGTCCATAAGCTTTTAATTATGAAGCCGTATGACTGTTCATTAGCTTTTAAAACCGCAGAAATTTTCGCCGTTTATTCTCGCAGTTAGCATCATGATCAAAATTATCATGCGAATACAAAATTACGAGGACATCAATAACCAATTTTGACCGACCTTGCTGATTGAAACCCCGGCCCACGCGGCGTTTGCCAAAACACACTCGGATATTGGATAGTTCAACTTGCCGCATCATGTGTGGCTTTCGTTTGTCCTTTTCTTTCCTTTTTAGCTACCTGCTTTTATTTCTTTTTGAAACGAAGCAATACCCTCCTTTAATTTGGGTGCAGAATAATTGTTGCGCGGTGCAAGCAGTTAAATTACACATTTTCGAACGGATTTCTGCCTTATTCCTCTATTATTCTACCCATATGGCGCTGTCGCGACCGCCGCATGGCCCGAGTACATATCACGATTTCTGCGATCATAGTTTTATTCTTGCCTGGATCATTTGTCTTTCTGTGCGCAAAGTTTACTATCTGTGACTGCACAACATGTTTATTTGTCTTGTTTGACGCATTATATACAGTGACGTTTGCTTAAATACGTAGATTTATTGCAGACTTATACGTATCTTTAAATATCTTGTTGTGAGGTTTTGTGTATACAAGCAGTGAACTTTGTTTCCAGCGACTCTTCTTGCCCTTAGCGAGTTGTATTTTCGCATTTATTTTTTCCATTCTATCTTTGCATTTCTATCGTATATTTTGCAGAACTCCTACTTTTATTTGTACTCACTGTTGCGAGTATAATCTCGGTGTAATTATAATACACGACCGGTTACAGCTGCTCCTGCGCAATCTATTGCAACGAAGGACAGCGTCATTGAGGTTCTTCCTGACCGTTGCATATGTACAAAAATGTAAACAAGGTTCTTGAATGACAAAGATTCATCAAAATATTCCACCTCAACTTATTCATTTCTTGGCCTTTACGTTTTTCATATCAGCTGCACACACTGCTTTGGTGGTTTCGAACTGATATAGTTCTAAAGTTCGTGTGATATTTTCTTTACTTATTAAATAGACAAAAGAAAACGCGGAAGCATTGATATCAGTTACTTCTACCACAATTTTTGGGACATACTAATATATCCTTTTATGAAAAAATACATAGTTTACTTGACAGTGCGTAGCGTTCAATAATTCGTTTGCAACATCTAATACACAATATTGGCAATGCAGTTATTGTATATGCATTTGATCCGTCGACAAATTCTATAAGGAGGAGGCCGCGCCGCAACCCCCCCCCCCCCCCCCCCCGCTCCCTCCCGCGTGCCTTCCCGCGTTGTTGTGTTCACGTGGGAGATTGAGTGGCAAGTTTCCCTTGCGCCCGGTTGCAAGATAGGCCTTTGGTGCCGGAGCGCAGCGTCGCCCTGCCTCCCTCCCTCCCTTCCATACCCCAACGTCCTTTCGCGCGACGGTCGCGTTTGCTTTCCGCCGTGCGTTCGCTCTCCGTGATAGCGCGCGTTCCCCGCACGCTTCCGCTCGGGCATACGGCGCGCGGCGACGATTTTATCTATACGGAACCTCACGGCGACGGCGACGGCACAAATCCGATTGAAGTGTCCATATAATTGCTATCGCAATAAAAAGCAACCCTGCTCTCCGCGCGTCTGCGCATGCGGTCGCCACCAGTCAGCGCAACGTGGGATTCCGAGACGAAAGGGAACAGCGGCCTCAGAACGTCGGAATGACGGCTTGACGTGGGTATTCATGATAACTACAGCCTTTGCAAATATTGCCTCTGAACGAAATTGTTCGATCCAATCATTGTTTTGTTCCCAGTTTTTTCGTTACCTAAATAAAAAATGTCACAGTTTCGCCCTAAGGGCGAAGCAATGAATGCGATAGCAACACAGCAATGTCATACAAGTAAGGTGAGCGGCTTGGTAGCAATATGAATTGTAGTAAACATGAGCTGATTAAGTAAGCAGGTGTGCTGCGGCGTAAGTAGACCGACATGAAGAGAGACTCGATGACCACGAGAAGGCGCGTGTGAAACGGTGGTGTTGATGAGAAGCGCTGCCCGTGGCAGCGCGTGCGAAGGACACACCTGTAGAGCTGCACTGCCGATCCGGGCAGCATTGCATCTGTAGCGCGCGTTGGAAATGTGGCCTGACTATTACTACTGTGGTGTGAGCGTGCACAAGCAAACATGAATAGATCACACTGAATGACTGCAGACAACGACTGTCAAAACGCTGGCAGCAAGCGCATATACGCCGCAGCGGGCGAAGGTATGTGCGGTCTATCGCTTCAACGGAAACTGAGCGGCGAATGCACAGCATAAAGGTCAGAGCCGTGTGGAGATAAGAGACGGTGCGAGCGAGCGACGAGCGCGGTGTTGGCAGAGTAAAAATGCGCCCCCCCCCCCCCCCCGCTCCTTCGGCGCTCGCTTCCCGCTTCCTTGCTTGCGCGTGGAAGATTGAGTGCGTTCGGTCTCTGTGACACCGTGCGTCCCCGCACGCTTCCGCTCGGGCATACGGCGCACGGCGAAGATTTTATCTATACGGAACCTCACGGCGACTGCGACGACGACGGCGACGCCGACGGCAGAAATCCGGTGGAAGTGTCCACATAATTGCTATCGCAATAAAATATTTCTACATGTCTACTGCATGGTCCTGTTTCTTTGGAACATTATATGAAAACTCTAATGCAACGACACCGATAGCTGCACAGATCTATAAAACAATTTCGACGTGCAGGTGTAAAAAAAAAAACTTTCCCCCTGAAGAATTGTGCATCCGAGCAATGCCTCCATTTCTACTAATCCACACTTGGTTCTATCAACTTGGTGATGACGAGTTATCAAATTAAGCAAATTGGTTTTGAACCGCATCATACATATGTCAGCTGAAAAAATATTCACCTGAAGCAAAACAAAAAAAAGTATTTTGATTCATTTCTCTTCCGGGAAAAAGGCCGTTATAAGAAAAGCTACTTAAGCAAAGGGTCACTAATATTCAGAACAAGTGATTTCATTCGCTGTCCAGTCGGAAATGTGTGTTATAGCATCTGGTGATTTATTGACTGCTTAAGAGTTGAACCAAGCAATAGATTGTCGTAGAAGAGTTCTGTTCAATTTTTTATTTATTTTTACATAAAGCATTCAGGACAAGTGGAACCAAGATTAACATATCTAGAGGTGTCACGTGACTTGGTGCTGGCTTAGCAATTCTAGACGAATTCACTATTTGCTCAATGGAACAATATCTCATATAAACCAAGGCATAGCAAAAAAGAAAACAATTGCGACTACGATGCAAAAAATATGCAAGGATTGGCATATTCGTGGAGGATGAAATGTACAAACACACTTTACGTGCCTTCAGATATAGACTCAATGTTTTTCCAAATATGTTGGCTAAAAAGCAAAAGATTATCAAAACGTTAGCGTTTCTCTCACTTTCAACGCCTCTGTATTCGGTCCTCTCGCCCTTATTATGAAAAGCCCAGAATTTCAATCAGTTCAGCAATGAAGGATGTAGCGAAACAGCTCTTTAAATTTTTGGTTTCGGTTCCCACGCACCCGCCGACGAAAAATGGCACTTCGTATACTTGCGGTGGACGCACTTTGTACTCGCTCGTCGACTGCCGTTATCTCAAGATCGGTAGCCACGTACGGCACGATGCGCGTGGAGGACCGCTGCCGTTCCGGTCCCGCAACACTCCAATTGCTAGTAGATACAGCGTTCGACCGCTGGCGCCACGCTGCGCCGCTCGCGCTTAGCGCGTTTCTAGGTGGTTTCTTTCGCCGAGGGCGCTCGAACGCAATCATATGGTTCGCATGAATGCAACCATTGGAAGCGTGGCTCTTTGGCTGAGTGGTTACGGCGCTCACCTCGGGATGATGCGTACGCTGGTTCGAATCCTGCCAGATTTTTTTATTGCGATAGCAATTATATGGACACTTCAACCGGATTTCTGCCGTCGCCGTCGGCGTCGCCGTGAGGTTCCGTATAGATAAAATCTTCGCCGCGCGCCGTATGCCCCAGAGGCAGCGTGCGGGGACGCGCGCTATCACGGAGAGCGAACGCACTCAATCTCCCACGCGCAAGCAAGAAAGCGGAAAGCCAGCGTCGGAGGGAGCAGGTGGGGGGGGGGGGGGGGCACTTCTCTGCCAACAACCGCGCTCGTCGCTCGTCCGCACAGTCTCTTATCTCTCCCACGCGCACGCAAGGAAGCGGGAAGCCAGCGCCGGAAGGAGCGGGGGGGGGGGGGGGGGGGCGCACTTCTACGCTGCCAACAACCGCGCTCGTCGTTCGTTCGACCGCACCGTCTCTTATCTCCACACGGCTCTGACCTTTATGCGCATTCGCCGCTCAGTTTCCCTTGAAGCGATAGACCGCGCGTACCTTCGCCCCCTGCTGCGGCGTATATATCCGCTCGCTGCCAGCGTTTTGACGGTCGTTGTCTGCAGTCATTCAGTGTGATCTATTCATGTTTGTTTGTGCGCGCTCACACCACGCTTCTTCAATCTGTTAGTAACAGTAGGGCCACATTTTCCAACGCACGCTACACATGAAATGCTGCCCGGGTCGGCAGTGCAGCGCTACAGGTGTGTCCCTTCGCACGCGCTGCCCACGGGAAGCGCTTCTCAGCAACACCACCGTTTCACACGCGCCTTCTCGTGGTCATCGAGTCTCTCTTCATGTCGGTCTACTTGCACCGCAGCACACCTGCTTACTTAATCAGCTCATGTTTACTACAATTCATATTGCTACCAAAGCCGCTCACCTTACTTCGTATGACATTGCTGTGTTGCTATCGCATTCATCGCTTCGCCCTTAGGGCGAAACTGTGACATTTTTTTCGTAATATCACGCTTTTCCTTTTTTTCCTCTCTGTTTGCCAACGCGGTCGCTTGAACTCCGGTGCCACGGCGGCAGCCGTGGTGCCGGGCGCCGACGCGAAGCGGCGGTCGTTGGGGTGTTGCGGAGCGCAGCGTAGCAACACCCCAAATTAAAAAATACTGCTCCAGTCAGGTAGACTGCTCCCTCCCTGATAGTGAGATTATATTTGGATCATCAAAACAGTGATGTGTTTATAATACTACCGATCCCAACAGCAGGCTAGTCATCACCAGCCCAGCGTTTTCTCCGTCAACGCCTCCTCCGTTCCAATGGCGGCGACTAGAAACATGGTACGCGCGAGCGGCGCAGCGTGGCGCCAGCGGTCGAGCGCTGTATCTACTAGCAATTGGAAATACGCTTCCGTCCCCTCTTGCCCTTCTAGTCTTTGGAAACACCAGATATAATTGCCGGCCCACCGGCTTTATTAAAGAAAGGATAATCGAATGCGCTATAGGATATTTATTGCGTTTCCTTTTTGCAGAAGCAAGAATGCACGTGCGCCAATTTCAGTTAGTGTGACGGTTACAGAGGGTGCGCCAGCCTGGTCCGGCCGAGTGTGTTCGCGAAGAACGGGTTATCAGAGTGCGCGGGCTCGTTTCCTTTACTGTTGTCTGCCCCGGCGGGCTGACCACCCGTAAAATGAGTACTTTTGGAACTTGAGAATGCCTTCACTAGGTTTAACAAAAGTGGTTGTCTATGATAAAATAACAGGTAACCAGCAAACGGTATTTCCTTTTATTGCTATAGCAATTATGTGGGCACTCCAAGCGCATTTCCACCGTGGTTGTGGTCGTCACTGTGAGGCTGCGTCTAAAGTCCGAACACGGTAACATCGTCGCCGCGCGCGTACGTGTTCCCTAGTGGAATTACTGAAGGTAAGGTACACAGCCCCCCCCCCCCCCCCCTAGACAACACTCGACGTCCTCAGGACGTCCTCAAGTGGTAAAAACGTCCTCGCAGTTTTTACGACGTCCTCGGTACGTCCTCAGGACGACATTCACTGGTTCATCCTGAAACATCTTCTGCAGGACTTTTTTAAGGATGTCTGATTGTCCAAAGAACGTCCACTGCAGGACCTTTTGAGGACATTTAGTTTTTATGTAAGAAGAGACCATGACATTGAAATTTTTACGATTATTTCGGTTGATGAACGAAAAATTAGGGGCTATACTTCATGTGAGGTCGTTATTACGACCATCGAGCTCGATATATATATATATATATATATATATATATATATTCTTCTTTTAAGTGAACTCTGATCAACTGGTTTTGATGCCTTACGACTGTGTTTGATGGAACCATTTTTTTTTTTGCAACTTGTATTGCTTTGAGTACCCGCGAGCGATAACAGTGTGGGAGAGTCAACCAGCGAGTTATCCCACGATTATAGTGAACTAGAATATAGTTCACTATACCCACGATGTCAGCGACCAAGCCACCCCATTTACTTTCCTTGGGGCCACATTGGCACTTTTGATTTGAAAAGTCAAGCTAAGCCAGTCCAAGCCAAGCGCAGCATTGAATAAAATATGGCAGCGGACAGTGGTAAGTCTCCTGTTTTCGGGGTGGCAGAAAGCGGAACGTAGATTTGTGCGGGGAAGAAATGGATGCATTAGCACATGTTTACACTTAGCGAACAGCGTGGACAGGACCTTCATTAATTACATTGTGAATTAGACGGCTTCGCGCGACTTTGCCGCGGAGCTCTTTGTGTCGGATGGAACGGGTGCTGGAAATCGCGATGTCGCTTTGCCTGTAGAACAAAATATCACCAAAGCTATTGCCATAGGTTTTGGCATGTTGTGCTTGGTCGCGATAGTGGACAGTTTCAAAGTTATGATTTCAGCGTTTCTGGCGATCGCTTCTCCATGGTTCAACGGCGCTGTAATGTCCCTCTCAGCCTCTCCGCTACCACAACTGCCTTTCCACGCTGCTTTTACCGACAAGAGCATTGTTGCAAACACCCAAGCAGTCTGAGATTTTAGTACTGGCGGGCGGCAAATATCGCGCTATCTCGGCCTCAAAGGTAGATGTAGTTGTATCTTTTTTTTCTAAATCTTGTCACGGCTAAGGAAGTGAAAAAGTATTATTTGTTATGGAAGAAACGATTTTCCGAGTGGATTGATTATGCCATAAAGAGCAACATTCAATCAGCAGAGGTTGCTTTGGTGCTTCCTACAATAATTTTGTGCTGCAGTGCTTCCCAGTATGTGGCATAAACTGTTTTGTTTGTTATTTCTCTGTGTCCTAAGTTTGTTTATTGACAATGTGCTGTTTATCATTTGTTTCAGTGTTCTCTGTTTTCGGACGAAGACATTTCAAGCGGTGAAGTCTCCTGGCTTTATCATGCTACTTTCAACCTTGACATGCGCCGTTACTAAGCGAAATTAAAAATATGTTTGTGTGCATCGTTATGGGTCTACGTTTTCATTTCGTGTGGCCATATACTGAGCCCTGTGCAACAGGGCTCAAAGTATGCTCTGTCAAGCAGTAAGTGCATATTGCAGTTTTAAGCCTGAATTTCTCACTTAGTGGACGAAAAACAGTGAACTTCAGTGAACAAATAAAAGGATATTTACTGGGCGCAGCGAATGCCTAGATCTTCAAAATATCCTGAACGCGTACTGAAAAGATCCTCGAATGCTTCCTGAGGACGTCCCGAGGACGTGCCGAGGCCGGACATGTGGACTTGCAGTAGAGTAGCAGTCTGGGTCAGTTGGTACATACTGAATATTAAAAACCAGTCAAAAGACGAAGGACAGAGAAGAGACGTGGCACACACGACGACTGGACTAACAACTGTGTTTGAAAAACCCCGTTTCTCAGGAAAACCCGGCGAGCATGTGCAGCTCAAAAGCCGACACCCACACACAAACAAAAGTGATTGCAAACGCCACCTAGCTAACGCCAGTGCGATAGGAAACTAAGTTCCTTCTGCATCAGTGAGAGAGAGGTAAAAGAGATGCAATTATCCCCTTGCAAATTGATATGGTAAGCTTCGAGAATTTCACGCTCCGTCTTGCCCTTGCCCCTACCAAGGATTTTAACATTGGAAGAAAGCGGGACGCAGCCGCATTCCCGACAATGGCGAGGCAGATTTGCTCCATCAGAGGTATTCCAAGAATTGTAGTGTTCTCGCAGCCTCTCATTAATACACCGGCCTGTTTGACCGATGTAAACTTTTTCACAAATCACGGAAGCTCATACACCACACGTGTAGCACAAGGAATGTAACCGTTGTCATGACACGTGGGGGTTCTATTCCTGCCGCGCGCCACACGTGAGCAAAGGCCTGAAAGTTTGCAGGGAGCAGAAAAAAACAACGTTAACGCCCTGCCTCGCAGCAACTTTCTTGACGTTGTGGGAGACCCTATGAACATAGGGCATCACTTCAAGCCTATTCCATTCAGCCGCCTTTGGGTCAGCCCTTTTTTGCTCTCGCCTCTTAATCTTTTGCAGCAAAGTTTCTGCCACTGCCTTCAAAAGCGCTTTTGGGAAACCAGCGGCCACCAAACGATCGAACTGGTTGTCAAAACTTAATTTTATGCTGTGGTGGCAACTCTTTTTCAAGGCATTTCGAAAACAATTCATAGCAATCCCTCTCTTAACGACCTTTAAGTGTGCGGACGCGTACGGTAACAACGCCTTTTTACTCCTCGGCATGAAGCACCAGCACACATGGCCATCGTCAAGAAAAGTTAGTTCAATTTCTAAAATCTAATCGAGTGTTTAGTAGGCAGTTCATGTGTAAAGCAAAGTGCACTCGAACAAGCCTTAAAAACCGTTAAGACCTGTTCAACTACGACAGGCATTCGGTGAAAGATTTAAAATAATCAAGAAATCGTCAACATATCTGAAAACTTGGCACACACGTTTATCAAGAAGAGAGCCTTGAAGTATGTTGTCAAACTTCGCTAAAAAAAATCTTTTTGTTTTGTTTGGAGCCTTGTGTCAGCGGCCATGAACTTCTTGCCAGTGTACGCCGCGTAGCAGAGAAAGCTGACAAGATGAGAAGCAACGGTGTCTGTCTGAAGGGATCGACGCTCTACGCAAGGTAGATGGCAATCACAAAAGCGCAGTAACCGTGTCCTTCACCGTGTCGTGGACCACTTCATCGATAACCATTGACTCTACTTCAAGCGGACAAAGAGGGAGGGTTTGTGGTCCTTCCCACAAGCACCTTCGGCGAGAAAGCATTGACTGCAGTGGCCAAGAACTTCCAGCCTACTCAACGGAAGCCCTCAAATCTGAAGTCTTCAGCTGTTAGTTTCCTAAAGGCCAATATTTGTTTAACACTGTCTCAAAAGCTAGGTGAAGAAATGCAAAGGAAATCATCTCCAAGTGTTCTTCACTGCAAAAACCACAAGGGAGTGCCCGTTAGGGCTATCGTTACAGAGGCAGGCACGTGGCAGAAGGTTGTGGGTCAGTTTTTGCAGCTTCACTTGCAGTCCCTTTCCGTTCCGGACCCTTACAGTGTAGTGAATGCTTCGGCAGTAGTTGAAGTGCTCAGCAATGGCAGTCCTGGCGCAACTGCCTTTTCTGTGGACATAGAGGACTTGTTTTATAGCATACCTCATGGTGAACTGTTTGCCGAGGTGCGTGAACTGATTGATCAGAATGGTCTAGTCGCCTCCAAAATGCTTGCGGCGTCTCTGTTGATATTCTTGGAACTATTAACAGTGTACCTTTCCTCCACCGTAGTATTTTCAAGGACTCCCTCTTCATACAGAAGAAAGGAATCTGTATAGGGGCTAGCGTCGCGACCAGTCCTATGCCAAATATTTTTAGCGAAGTTTGACAACATACTTCAAGGCTCTCTTCTTGATAACGTGTGTGCCAAGTTTTCAGATATGTTGACGATTTCTTTATTTTTTAAATCTTTCACCGAATGACTCCTTGCCTGTCGTAGTTGACCAGGTCTTAACGGTTTTTAAGGCTTGTTCGAGTACACTTTGCTTTACACATGAACTGCCTACTAACCACTCGATTAGATTTTTAGAAATTGAACTAACTTTTCTTGACGATGGCCATGTGTGCTGGTGCTTCATGCCGAGGAGTAAAAGGCGTTGTTACCGTACGCGTCCGCACACTCAAAGGTCGTTAAGAGAGGGATTGCTATGAATTGTTTTCGAAATGCCTTGAAAAAGAGTTGCCACCACAGCATAAAATCAAGTTTTGACAACCAGTTCGATCGTTTGGTGGCCGCTGGTTTCCCAAAGCGCTTTTGAAGGCAGTGGCAGAAACTTTGCTGCAAAGATTAAGAGGCGAGAGCAAAAAAGGGCTGACCCAAAGGCGGCTGAATGGAATAGGCTTGAAGTGATGCCCTATGTTCATAGGGTCTCCCACAACGTCAAGAAAGTTGCTGCGAGGCAGGGCGTTAACGTTGTTTTTTCTGCTCCCTGCAAACTTTCAGGCCTTTGCTCACGTGTGGCGCGCGGCAGGAATAGACCCCCCGCGTGTCATGACAACGGTTACATTCCTTGTGCTACACGTGTGGTGTATGAGCTTCCGCTGATTTGTGAAAAGTTTACATCGTCAAACAGGCCGGTGTGTTAATGAGAGGCTGCGAGAACACTACAATTCTTGGAATACCTCTGATGGAGCAAATCTGCCTCGCCATTGTCGGGAATGCGGCTGCGTCCCGCTTTTTTCCAATGTTAAAATCCTTGGTAGAGGCAAGGGCAAGACGGAGCGTGAAATTCTCGAAGCTTACCATATCAATTTGCAAGGGGATAATTGCATCAGTTCTACCTCTCCTCACTGTTGCAGAAGGAACTTAGTTTCCTATCGCACTGGCGTTAGCTACGTGGCGTTTTGCAATCACCTTTGTTTGTGTGTGGGTGTCGCTTTGAGCTGCGCATGCTCGCCGGGTTCTCTCAGAGAAACGGGGTTTTTCAATAAAGCACAGTTGTTAGTCCAGTCGTCGTGTGTGCCACGTCTCTTTTCTGTCCTTCGTCTTTTGACTGGTTTTTAAATTCCAGTATGTGGACTGATCGGGATGTTTTGAGGCTCATGGGGGGACGTCCGGAGGACGACCTAACGTACTCAGTTGTACGTACTGAGGAAGTCCTGAGGATGTCAATGTGTTGTCTGGGCCTCGGAAATGTGGCAACACACCCATTCGTGCCTGCATTCACAGAAACTTACGCACGCGTTTTCAGATTGCACGAATCTTGCCATGGAATCCCTGTTTAAAAATTGCACATTTCAATGCTTCGATAGTGATACCACCTGGGTTATTGCCAGCGCCGTAATCCAGGTCGCAATTAAAACTGTTAAAGCAGAGACTGGAACGACCGACCTTTCAATGCCGCTGCCATCACATGTCATTCAGTATTTTTGGAAACTGTTCAAACTTGTATTTCACCGTGACACCTGGATTTTCTTGTGTAAACATATTAACCACCCCTTATGTAATACCCCGAACGGGGTCTTTATAAAGACCCCGTTCGGGTATTTATAAGGGGTGGTTAATATGTTAATATTGTATTACCTTATAAGGTAATAAAATGAAATGAAACTGTAATTTTTAATTCACCTCTTCTGCTAAGGCCAGCAGGTCATTCCGTTTTTGCACTCAAAGGCGAATTGCAGTCACAACTGTCCCTTCTTCGCATGAGGAAAATGCGAGAAGGTTTCAAGTTTCTCCAGAGTCCAGTGTGCCTCTAAGCGGCAGCATTTGCTAATTCAGCGTCAAGCTGCTTTCGGGTAAACAATACAAAATAGAGAAAGAGAGAGATAGAATAACATGCTTATTTTATAAATCAAGCTTAGGAAAGGCATCACTATTCTAAATGCATTGAGCTCGGGCCACCTCTTGAGCACTCGATCGTGACCAGCCGAAGCTGATCCTAGAGGATGGAGCTGGCAGTATTTTGCCCAACACTTATAGAAAAATGCCTCGAGTAAAGCGAGGCGTGAACGAAAGTTAGCTCACAACGTGGCTCAGTAAATATTGATAACATCATGAATCATTGAAACGTAATCCTTCGGCTCGTTGTAACAATAAGTGGTGTCCAAATCCACGCCTGAGTGGCAGCTCTCACTAGAATTCTTTACGCAGATCTTGAGCCAACTGTTGTGCTGGTTGCATGCGGCGGAAGTAATTTTGGAGCCGGAGATAAGCGGTGAACCATCTGCACCATCTATAAGACACCTGCAGAGCATCATCAAACATTTGGCTACGTTTTTGGCTACTTTTGGGTCACAAAAATATTGGGTGGCTATCTTTGGGCTACATTTTGAGATCATTTGGCTATTTTATGTAGGGGCCATCTGGCAACCCTAATACTAGCCAATCATCTCAGTGACACGAATTGCGGCCGACGAACGTACAGCTACTTGAGGGCTTTTCTCGCAGATCGCACAGCCACAATAGGGCTAGGAAATGTGAGGTCACCGCGAATAGACACACCTAACAGAGGAACGACACAAGGAGCAGTGCTGTCGCCGACACTTTTCAATGTGGCCATGATGAAACTCCCAGCCCAACTCAATAAAATACCGGGGATCAGACATGACTTGTACGCAGACGACATCACGATATGGACGGTCGGAGGGTCCATAGGAGAACAACAAGAGGCATTACAGGAGGCAGTAGACGTCGTAGCAAGCTACGCGGAGACATCCAGACTGCAATGCGCGCCGGAGAAGTCGAGCTCCTTGTAATCGAGAAGCGCTCACGAGGATGATCAACAGCCCCGGAACCAACCATCCACCTGCGAATAGGTCCTAGAGAAATTACCAAGGTAGACAGACTTCGGATCCTCGGCTTACACTTACAAAAGGACGGGGGTGGAGGATACGCCATACAGAACCTACAACACACGACCACGCAGATCTTGCGCATGATTCAACGAATTACCAGCAGGAAGGGGGACTCAAGGAACAGGACCTTATCCGAGTAGAGCAGGCTCTGATTGTGAGCCACATTGCGTACTCAGCACCATATTTAAATTTCGGTAACGCGGAAGTGGAGGTATTCGACCGGCTGATACGCAAGGCGTATAAGCAAGCGCTCGGACCCCCCCCCTCCGGAACGGCTACTTTTCGCCTCGAGGAGACAGTGGTGTATAACAACGCACGGGAAATCATAGAGGCCCACCTGGTAAGCCAGAAGGAAAGACTACTACGCACAGTAGCGGGACGCTGCGTCTTGGAGCGTGTTGGATATTCCGTACGGAAGACCAGTGCATTGACCAAAATCCCAACACGAATACAAGAAACTACGCACGTCTCACCGATTCCCCGGAACATGCACCCAAACCTCCACATCGGACGGAGACAAGCCCGAGCGCAGGCGCTCGCGAGAAAGTATGGAAACCACCTAAATGCTTAGCTCTTGTACGTAGACGCGGCCAGCACCGCAAGAGGCACCCCATTCGTCACCAGCGTAGTCGACAATCACGGGACCGAAATAAATGCGTCGTCGGTTTCCAGAGTGAGCGCTGCGGAGGCAGAGGAACTAGCGATAGCGTTAGCCATCACGATGAGACCGCACTGGGATTGCGTCATAGTTCTGACGGACTCTCAGACGGCATGCAGAAATTATTCCGGGGCCAAAATTTCCAGGGCCGCACATCGCATTCTGAATGGAGCGCAGCAGCTGCCACCATACGTACAAATCGTGTGGACTCCGGGGCATGAGTCCTTACGCGGCAATCAGCAGGCACAAGCCTACGCATGCACACCGGCAGCCGCGAGATGACCGCGCCGAGCAGTTCCATCCAGAGCCTATACCATTAACCTACACGCACATCCTACAACAGCACCGAATAATGCTCTGACGCGAGAGGAAGCCGTAATATGGCGAGAACTCCAAACAAACACATATCCACATTTGAGTCTTTACCACGCCACACATCCTGCGCTGTATTCCTATAAATGACCACACTGCGATCGATGTGCAACGCCTTACAACTTGCGCAAGGACACCACAGCTCACACCCATAACACACCCCACCACACGGCAATGGGAGGTAGCGCTGCCCAGCCCCGACTCGACGGACCAGCTCAACCTGGTCAACCGAACGAGAAGGGCAGCTAAGGTCGCTGGACTCCTGGACTGAGGGGCCACCCACTGCAGAGCGGAGGAGCTACCTACGCTCGCGTGCTCTTTTGATTGTAGTTTATTCTCTCTCTCGCACAGTGAAGGAAAAAAAAGTCGCAGTTTCGCCCGAAAGGCGAAGCATCGATTGCGATAGCACATTAGTAGACAGCTATACGAAATAAGGATAGTAGTTTTATCGGCCGTATAAAGTTCTAAATATTCGCGTACTAACTAAATAAACAGGCACGGTGTCACACGCGCACAGGTGAACACATCTCGCTCGATGAACGCGGGAGCTCGTCAAAACGCTGGAGTGATAAAGCGCGCCAGCGGCCGCGAGAAAATTGTCCTTCGCGCTGGCTCTCGCTTCAACGCGAACTAAACGTCGAAAGCGCAGCGCATACGAAGCTACCGGCACTCGGCCAGTGCACGTTGTCCCATCGCAGATCGCTTTGAAGATGAGGCCCCGCGGGCGCACAATTCAGCTACATCGCAGGCCACCAAGCCGCCAAGAGCAAAACGCCCCCCGCCCCCCTCCCTGCCCACCTTCTCCGTCGCCTCCTCACCGTACCTCGCGCGCGAACGCGCGCGCTTCCGGCCGCCTTAATGAGAGTTTTAGATTAGGGGGACGCAAGCGTAGGGGCCCGCTAGCGCTTGGGGCCGCGGTACTGCGCACGCGCAGACCGGTCTGCGCGTGCGCAGTACCGCGGCCCCAAGCGCTAGCGGGCCCCTACGCTTGCGTCCCCCTAATCTAAAACTCTCTAATCTGGTCTGCGCGTGCGTAGTACGCGGCCCCAAGCGCTAGCGGGCCCCTACGCTTGCGTCCCCTAATCTAAAACTCTCTAATCTGTCGCGTGCGCAAGATAAGGCTGCGGTTGCCGGCTCACCCTCGCACACGCTGGCACTCTCACAGCGCGCGGCGACGATTTTATCGTCGTTGGACTTTATACGGAACCTCACCACGACGACGACGGCGACGGCAAAAATGCGCTTGGAGTGTCCATATAATTGCTATCGCATAAAAAGCCGTGAAGAGACATCGCACTTGCCAAAAACTTAGTTCAAGGTCTTCCAAGGTCTTCGCTAACCAAAACAACACGGAAGAGCAACGGTGCCAACATGCGCTCCTCGCCAGTAGGTAGACCACAGTAGGTAGACTCCGGTTCTCGGGAGAAAATGACGATGGAGCGCGGCTGTAAACAAAGCCAGCGCCCGGCGGTGCGACGGCCCACATGATGGCATTAGGCCAATAGCGACACGGCCTCGGCCTCGAGGAGGAGGCGCGCGAGGAGGAGGCGGCATTCTTCAAACCGTGTCGCTACTTTACGAAGTTTGAGGTGCTTTAAGGCGAACGAGTCCAGGTTAGCGAGCTTTCGTGAAAACCGATTAGAGAGGTGATAACGAAATCCAAGGAACGCATGTGGGACACAATGGAGGAGAGACACCTAGTGGTGATTTTCCGCTCTGCAGAAATTGCTTAGCTTATGCAGTGCCACTGATCCGTTTACAAGAAACGCGCAGGTTGTAGAAAGAATCATCAGCCCCCTCTTGTGTCATGCTTAAAGAATCTTGTGTATCGCCTTCCGTATCGTGCGGGAAGGTTAAGAGAGCACAAGCAAAAATTAAACCGATACCGAGATGGTCACGTTTCTGTGCATTGTAGTGATTGTGGATGCAAACCCTTGTTCAAGAAGTGTTCTGTTTTGTATAGAAATGTAGATAAAGTTACGCGAGAGGTTGTTGAAGCCACTCTGATAGCTAGGGCCGGTGATAACTGCATCAGCTCACCTTCAATTGCACTGACTGTATACAAATGAATTTGCGTTCCTGGACGCGGCAGGTTTTTATGTGCGGTGATTGGGCCTTTTCTGTGTGCGGGCCTACAAATATGGGGTTTCTGCAAATAAACAGTCAGTTGAAGTTAGCGCTCGTCCTGTTTTCCGTTCTTGTCCATGTCTTCTAGCGCTATGGCCCCCTCTGATATATCTAACCAACTAGCCCACAAAGCCATACTTTCAAGAGTGATTCATTTGGCAATGACGCATTAGTCACCGTATAGTTCTCAGAACCAATCTATCCCTAAAATAAAGAAATACAACTGTAGTGGGATGAAGCAACGGACTCACCAGTGGGACTCTGTCTTGGCTGTAGGTGCGAGCGTAGATCGCGAGCTGCTGACGCCGCTGAGACTGTCTTGTGCCCGTCGTGCAATAGTTCCGCCTGCCGTCCGGTGTTAATAAACCCCCTCCAAAGGGTGGAGTGCGGGGTCTGCAAACCTGGAACTCCGAAGTCGGACGCTACCACCTGCCCCGACAATGCCTGACGAAGTCTCCCAAGCCACCGCCCATCTCCGCAGGTCGTCGTAACCGGCGCGCTGCGCCTGCGCGACCCTCCCTTCTTAGTGGTACAGATGACCACGATGTGGAAGATTGGCTGGCACATTCGAAAAGGTGAGCGGCAACAATAAGTGGGACGACCCGTCGAAACTGCAGAATGTGTCGTTTTACCTCAAGACGTCGCAAGCCTGTGGTACCACAACCATGAGTCCGACATCGCTACATGGAGTGAGTTCAAGCGACGCTTCGCAGACGTGTTCGACCGCCCCGCCGTGCGCAAGCTCCGCGCCGAAGCGCCTCCGTGGGCGTGCGCAGCAGCAAGGTGAAAATTTCACCAGTTACATAGAAGACGTCATCGACTTGTGCAAGCGCCTGAATCCATCTATGCCCGAGCAGGAGAATAAAAGCACGTCTTGAAAGGCATTGACGACGCCGCCTTTCAATGCTCTGGCAAAGGACCCACGCACGGTAGCTGAGCTTACAACCTTGTGCCAGAGCTTTGACGAGCTCCGTAGGCAACGCGTCTTAGTGCGGCCGACGACACCAGACGATTCCCTCCCGCTTTAACCATCGGAGGTGATCACGAGACGCTACTGTCGCAAATCAAAGAGTATGTGCGTGAGGAAGTGGCACGGCAGATCTCGTGTTTATCGTATCTGCCGACCCCAGAAGTGCCTACGCACAATCTCGCACCGTCTCTCAGACAAGTCATTCAGGAGCAGGTCTCCGAGGTGCTGCCGTCCGCCTCTCAGCCGCCACCTGTTGCCGCACCACTCACGTATGCGGCTGCCGCTGCAAGCCTCCGCGTCGACCGCCAGCGTTGGCCTCTCAACCTCTCCGACAGCCACCGGCGCCATTCCCTGGTGCACAGCAGCACATCGTCAACCCGTGGCGCACTACCGACAATCGACCGATATGCTACGTTTGCGGAATTCCCGGTCATGTCGCACGCTTCTGTCGTAGGCGCTTCGCGGCTGCCTCGGGGCACTACGATACCGCGACTATTCATTCCGCCCCCGGTACTACACTCCACAAGACGCGCCACCTGAGGTATACGCACGAGACCCCCAGACTGACTCGAACTTTCAACCCTTTGCGTCCGTCGCTCACCCTCGCCACGCCGCCGTTCTTTGTCACCGATGCGTCGCCGACCCACCGCTGAGACGGAAAACTGACTGCCGCAGCTCCGGAGGCACGAGCTGCGTCGTCGTCGACCTGTGTAAGTCCTCGCTAGTCCCCAGCCAACGTTGTCGAAGCTTTTGTTGAAGGTGTACGAACTCTTGCGCTCATCGATACCGGCCACTATATCTGTCATTAGTCAGAAACTTTGCCGCACACTTCGTAAAGTCACAACGCCACCTACATCGTTTTCCCTCAGTACTGCAAGCGCACAGCGAATCCATCCGATTGCGGCATGCACGGCTAAGGTCGTCATTGGCGACGTACTGTACACCATTGAGTTTATTGTGTTGACTTCGTGTTCTCATGATGTGATCCGGGGTGGATTCTTGTCGCGCCATCACGCTGTTATAGACTGCGCTCACGCTCAGGTTGAACTGTCTATATTTGGCGATGTACCTTCGGTCCATATGCCCGTGTCTGGTGTTGACAAGCTTGTCGTGGCTGCTGACACTGACCTGCCCCCTCTCAGTGCCGTCATTGTTCCTGTTTGCTGTGCTGCCCTTACTGAAACTACAGTTCTCTTCACGCCGTCTGACGTATTCAGTCGCCGTCACCATGCGTCGCTGCCATTTGCCGTCCTAGCACTTCACCAGGATGCCTCCGGAATACTTATTTCCAACGCTACCTCATGCCCTGTCACGTTGCGCCGTAATGAGACGCTTGGCCACGTTCAGTCAGTCGACGATGATGTAATCGTGCCTATTGATTCCTACGAGCCCACTCCGAACACTGAGCTGAACGCGCTGACACCTCCCCTTGCATCCGATGACGTGTCCTCGGATGTATTTTCCCCTGCCGTCGACAGTAACCTCGCTCCGGATCAACGTGCGCAGCTTATTTCCCTTCTCAACGAGTTCAGAAGCTCTTTGACTTCCCTCAAGCGTCATTAGGCCGAACGAACACGTTGTTCAGAGAATTGAGACCGGATCCAACACCCTTTGCGCCAGCGCCCTTACCGCGTATCACCAGCGGAGCGTCGTATAATTACGGAACAAGTTAACGACATGCTTCAGCGTGGAGTCATCAAGCCTTCCTGTAGTCCTTGGTCATCCCCCGTTGTGCTGGTTAAGAAGAAAACGGTTCCATTAGGTTTTGTGTGGACTACCGGCGTCTCAACAAAATTACTAGAAAATGTTTACCCTCTTCCTCGCATAGACGACGCCCTCGATTGTCTACAAGGCGCCGAATTCTTCTCATCGCTCGACTTGCGTTCGGGTTATTGGCAAGTCCCGGTGGCCGACTGTGACCGTCCAAAGACCGCGTTCGTCACACCAGATGGCCTGTACGAATTCACAGTCATGCCGTTTGGACTTTGCAATGCGCCTGCAACATTCGAGCGAATGATGGACAGCATTTTACGCGGTCTAAAATGGCAGATCTGTCCTGCTATCTAGATGACGTCGTCGTGTTCGCCCCCGATTTCGCTACACATCTCGCCCGTCTGCGCACGATTCTCCAATGCCTTACCAACGCAAGCCTTCAACTCAACCTGAAGAAGTGTCACTTCGGGGCTCGCCAGCTCACCATACTGGGTCATGTAGTGTCAAAACACGGTATTCTTCCTGATCCTGACAAACTTTGCGCCGTCGCGGAGTTTCCTAAGCCGACTACACTAAAAGAACTGCGCAGCTTTGTGGGCTTATGCTCGTATTTTCGTCGCTTTGTCCGGAACTTTGCCTCCATCATGGCACCGCTTACGAAGCTACTTGCTCGCCCTGGTAACCTATCAAATTGGACTCAAGCCTGCGACGACGCCTTCACTACATTACGGCATCTGCTTACCTCACCACCCATTCTACGCCACTACGACCCGACTGCGCCAACCGAAGTACACACGGACGCCAGCGGTGTCGGTCTTGGTGCAGTACTCGCGCAACGCAAACCAGGATTTTCCGAGTATGTTGTAGCTTATGCTAGCCGTGCCCTCACTAAGACGGAATCCAACTACTCAGTAACCGAAAAACCGAAAAATAAGCAAGTTTCGTCCATACTTATACGGCCACACTTTCGACGTGGTGACTGACCATCACGCTCTGTGTTGGTTGGCTTCCCTGAAGGATCCTTCTGGTCGCCTTGGACGTTGGGCTCTTCGCCTGCAAGAATTTGACATTCGCGTGGTGTACCGGTCGGGGCGAAAGCACTCTGACGCTGATGCTCTCTCCCGATCTCCCGTGAAATCGGCTGAAGAGCCGCATTCACCTGGTGCCTTTCCCTTGGCTGCTCTGACCACCACAGACATGCCATCTGAACAGCGCAAAGACCCCTGGATCACCTCTCTCCTGAATGTTCTTTCCGCACCGCCAACTTCTGCACACCCCCGTGCACTTCGCCGCCAAGCCACGCATTTCGCGATACGGGACGAACTGTTATATCGTCGCAACTATAGACCGGATGGCCGTAAATGGCTGTTTGTCATCCCTAGCCACATGCGCTCCGATGTCTGCGCATACTTTCATGCTGACCCCCAACATGCTCACGCTGGTGCGCTGAAAACGTATGAGTGGCTCCGCCAACGTTATTACTGGCGTGGACTATATACCTACGTCCGAAAATACATTCGGTCTTGCCAATTGTGTCAACAACGGAAACCATTTCCCCATTCGCCCGGACTCCTGCAGCCTTTACCGTGTCCTGCACGACCCTTCGACCGTGTCGGAATCGATCTTTATGGCCCACTTCCGTGCTCTGCCGCTGGTAACAGATGGGTCATTGTGGCAGTGGACCACCTAACGAGGTATGCGGAAACAGCCGTGCTTCTTTCGGCTGGTGCTCGTGATGTTGCGAACTTTGTCTTACGTCATTTCGTCCTCCGCCATGGCGCACCACGCGAGCTACTGAGCGACAGAGGGCGTGTGTTTTTATCCGATGTCCTTCAGGAGCTCCTTCGTTCATGCCGTACAGTTCACCGCACGTCTACAGCCTACCACCCACAGACCAACGGACTGACAGAGCGCTTCAACCGAACGCTGGGAGACATGCTGTCCATGTACATTGCTTCTGACCACACTAACTGGGATGTCGTTCTTCCGTTCGTCACTTACGCTTATAATACCGCGACACAGTCGACCACCGGCTTTTCCCCATTCTTTCTTTTATATGGCCGCGAACCATGCACCCCTCTCGACAACATTTTGCCGTATCGTCCGGACGTCTCCGAATTCAGCCCAGTTTCTGAAATGGCTCAATATGCTGAAGAGTGTCGTCAGCTGGCCCGTTCATTTACTTCAGACAACCAAGCCCTCCAGAAAGATCGCCATGACCACAATCTCACTGAACAAGCTTTCGCCGTCGGCTCCCTCGTATGGCTCCGCATACCGTTCCATTCCCCAGGCCTGACTCCTAAGTTTGCCCCCAAGTACCAAGGCCCTTATCGCGTCATCGAGTGCCCATCTTCCGTCACCTATGTCATTGAGCCGCTCAACCCAACCTCCGACAAGCGTTGTCTTGGCCGCCAAGTGGCCCACGTGAGCCGCCTAAAGCCATATCATGACCCCCTTGTTCTCACGTCGCCTTGAGTCGCCAGGATGGCTTCCCTTCGCCGCCGGGGTATAGTGGGGATGAAGCAACGGACTCACCAGTGGGACTCTGTCTTGGCTGTAGGTGCGAGCGTAGATCGCGAGCTGCTGACGCCGGCTGAGACTGTCTTTGTGCCCGTCGTGCAATAGTTCCGCCTGCCGTCCGGTGTTAATAAACCCCCTTCCACAACGATCAGATGAACAAGGAATAAACGACGCATCTGAAGTCACGCTGCATGCGTAAATCCGCGCGATTCAGTGGTATTGAAGACCTCCCTGGTGTACGGCCCTATGACGCGAAGCTCTGTCTCAAAAGTCGTACGTAAAAAATTGGAGGACACTTAAACTTCGCCTTTAAGAGGAGAACGCGATAGCGGTGTCGGGACCCGTTCACATCGCATTTTACTTTGAGTCGGTTTCACTGCAACACAGAACGTGGGAAAGCCAGGTTACAAAGACCAAGCTTACACCGATCCCCTTAAAGTCGGCTTCACTTTTAAACAGAAATGCATTGTGGGAAGTCGTTTTTCCAGGGGCAATATAAGTCGTCTTGTGAAGGCCTTAGGACCTTTTTTATTGTCTTATTGTTTGCTATTGCCTCGATGCGCGTGCGTCCAAAAAATTCACCGCATATGCACGAAGTGAATGATAATGAGTGGGCGAAGCACCGGGGGATCATTCGGGTAACCGTGAATCCCCCGTATATATATATATATATATATATATAGAGATATATATAGAGGAGGAGAGAGGAAGAGAGAGAGCTATACTTATACATATATGAACTGTACACTGCTCAAGGATTGAAACGCGACAATTTAGGCCTAACCAATGCTCATGCTTTTGTTTCCACCGTCGGTAGTTTGTGTGACATCGGCGAATCGCTACTCGTACGCTTAGATAAGCGTTCGCGTCACCTTGCGTGACCCCAGATTCGAAGCAACATGGCATGATGGTCTCGAGTAATTGCACAGGAGGTTGCTAACCAAAATTTGCCTGTCGCGTTTGAATCCGTGAGCACTGTACATGTGTACAGTCACGGCCGGACTCGACTCTCCTCCGCGCTCCCTTACGGCCTTTGCAACGCGACGGGAGTCAATGTAATTTTTTCTGACGAGCTGCTCGATGGCTCGCCGCAAGAGGTCGCTACCACCTCACCGTGTCTAAAGTCCCTAAAAAAAAATTTTTAGGGACTTTAACCGTGTCCGTGGGAGCGAAGGGTCGCGCGGGTAGTCACCGTAGCGCGCGCACAGAACACCCATAGGAACTTGCGCGGGCTTGGTTTTGCTGCTGCCATTTTATTCAGTAAATGCTGTCAAATTTGTTCTTTGTTCTATGCTGGTGTCCCGACTGGTGAGATTCTTGTGCGCACAACGTTCGTTAGAATTGTCCGCTGATGCCCACGACATGAGTGTGGTCTGCTTGGTCTGCTTTTGTGGGCGCAATTACTTCACCACTTCTGTTCTTGACGGCGGCGTCTGAAGCAGCATGTCTATGTCGCCGATCCCTCGTGTGACCTACTGTGTGCCATGTTTTCCAGCTGAATGCGTGCGCTTTCTCCGCGGAATCGTTGCAAGCGTGAAAGCGTCGTTCCTTCCTTCTACCTCAAACGCGATCACTGTATTCATGGTGTACTGTTGTGTGCCATATTGCAAATCTCAACAGGGGAAGACGCCGGGTGTTTTTTCATTTCACCAATTTCCTAGCGATGCGGAACTGTGTTCTAAGTGGCGAAAAAACATTTCCCGTGAAAATCTCGTCATCAACGACAAGTCCTCATCAACGGTAAACTGTAGTGTGTAGCAAATAAGGAGGTCCCCCTGACAGTTTTTACTTTGGGACCTCCTTCTGTATTACTATTACTTTGTAACTGTTTTAATGTATAATAATAAAATGATTGATTGATTGATCATAAAAAAACACTTCAATGAGAGTGATTATGTTCCCGGATGGCGAATACGGAAGTTGCTTGTGGGAGCTGTACCGACCATCTTCGAACTCTATCCGTCCTACATAATAACAGCTGCAAAGCGACCGCTTAAGGACCCTGCGTGTCGTGACCCCCCAGCTCCTGGGAATTCATCAAAGCGAAAAGCAGAGTCGCTGTTGCCTGCTCATTAATATTTTGGTGCCAGGGAGGAGGTAACCGAGGAGAGACAAAGTGCTTCCACAAACCACCAGTAACCACGCTTACCTAGCTAGTCGCTATCTGGTCATGATGAAAAGGCTTCGGGCTCAAGTTGCCTACCAGCGCTCGAAGGGCGGGGGGCTACTGAGAAAGTTCTCTATAGAGAAAGAAAAGATGAAAGAGGACAACGACGACAAACACTATATTGCCGTCAAAAAGATCGTTGGTGATTCCCAGAAACGTGAGACAAAGGCTGTTTTTCTAGATACAAGTCTATGGCAGTAAACGACCTTGTTATTCAGAAGAAGTTGTCAGAGAGTGTTAGATTTGGCGCTTCCTTTCGTCAAAAGGTTATGATCACGCTCAACAATCTGACCTGTCGACACTACCGGCGAAGTGTACGCTTCACCAAAATCGCATGTTTTTGGCACTTTTGGACAACATTGCGGCTTTCTTTGAAACGGCTGCGAAGCACTTTCCGCGAATAAAAGTGCATGAAGTGCTGCAACTTCTCCTTGCACTGTACCATGAACAATCACGCATCTTGAACTGCCCAGATGTTGGCAATTGTCACGCCAGGCGCACAGCTGGTGTGATTGCTGACAAATTTGTCCGACTACTTTTAGTAAATCACACAAAGATTAACCAAAAAAATGAAAAGCCAGTTGCTTATGTGCATAAGCCACCAGAGAATATTTTAGGCTTTATTGTACGTGATGTGAAGGTTGTTGGCACCAAAATGTACAAGAGTGCACTGTATTGATCAGGAAATAAATAGTTTGTACCTGTAAAATTTTTACCTTTGTTGTAGCCTCGCAGTATTTGCGCCTCTCTTATAAATTGAAGTGCATGTACTGAGATAATAATTTTTCCTAAGTAACGACATTTGTATTCAATATTTGTGGATGCTGGCTTAACCTTCCCCTTTAATCTTTCGAGCGTCGTCTGCTACAGGCGTGCGGCTTCAAACAGAGGCTGTAAGCCGTTTATTCACATCGTATGAGGCTATGGTGTTGACTACTGATTATAAATTACTGATTACTGAATACAGATTAGGCTTTAAAATTCGAGATAACTTGCGTCTGACAGCCGGAATTGCACAGATGTTGCTGGTGCCGGAGCGCATCTGTGAACGCGCTTTGCGGAGGCGGCAACGGTGAGCTAACAGCGCCACCACAGAGTTGCGGCGACAGGCGGCAGCATCCATCATTGCAAAGGCCGTAAGGGAGCGCGGAGGGTGGAGTCGAGTCCGGCCGTGGTACAGTATAGACAGCGCTTATATAGCCCTTGTACACCGCAGCGCCCCTAGCGGTCTCCATGCAAACCAGAGCTACGGACGACGACGAGGGACAAGGATCGGCCTAAGGTGCTTCGCCCCTAAAAGAGTAGGCCAAGTCCCAATTTGATCTGCCGATGATGCGAGCGTCATCTGGATAAGATTTTCGCAAGTAGCATACCCGAGCGCGCCGCTGTTGGTATGGTAGAAATGCTGGCAAAAAGGCTTTGTGTTAGAGTTTCCTCGTAACAGAATGATGTTTTCTTGTGCATTCAAATAGCAGTCCGACGCCGCCATCTCTATAGGTTGTGGTAAAGTCGTACTTTAACATTTTTCTGGCGGATTTCACTGCAAGAAATTCACTTTTTGTTCACTAACACCTTGCACCACGCGGAGGGCCTGCGCGGTAGGGGTGGTTCGGAAGGATTTCTTCCTGTACTCGCACATCGCGCCACGCGGAACGACGGCGCGGTCGGGGTGGTTCGGGACGATTTTCTCCGCCACGGACTGCGACATCCACGCTCACGCCGGATTTTCTGCGACACGGGGCCCTTTACGCTATCGCGTTAATACACTTTGAATGCTCGCGACGCCCGCCGGCTACGTACTTTCAAGTACGCCGGAGCAGAGAGATGAGCCCAGATTACCCCTGCTGCCGCCTTACGCAAAGCGGCGCCAACTCGAGAGCCGTCGCGTCAGCGCGGCGCATTGACGAAGCGGCGCCGTTTAGGCCCAACCACAAGGAACGGATTTCCGACGGATTTTCGGCGTCGGCGCCGGCCGGCGGCACGCGGCGTGGACGCTCATTGACGGCTCTCAACCACAAGAGACTCTCGGCGTCGACGTATTTCAAGCGTGGCGCAATGTGGCCAGATCCTTGGCCCCGAATTTAGCCGGTCAGTTTGCAAAATGTTGCGCTAACAGAACAATTGTTTTTACTAAGCAAGGACTTTTTGTAATTTTAAAACTTCATAAAAATTGTCCGTAGCTCTAGTGCAAACATATACGCTGGTTGTCTGTGCTGAAAAACGTAGCACCGGTCGCATAGCATGGATAGCATCACCAGCAGCTTCTGTTCCTAGCAAAAATACTTTCCGCTAGATAACGTGACGCGTAAATTCTACATTGTATGAAAAACTATATCCGCTGTCGAACGTTAAACACGAACGAGAGCTCCGATACTTGTCGAGCTCAGCTACAGTGCACGCGGCTACCGGCGGCAGACGACCGGCTCTGTTGTGCCCGCATCACAGCCAACGGCTCCGCTAATATCAGCGCATTTTCTTCTTTGTGTATAATTATAGCGAAGAGCGACGACAACGGTGAGAAAATATCGCGGCTGGTGAGCGTCGGTGATTCATTCCGAAGCGCCGTCACTTAAGCTTTCGAGTGAGCCGAGAAGGCCTAGCGACGATATCGGCGCCGCCGAACGATCAGCGGCGGTGAGGCTGCCGTCGGTGCCAGGGTGACCACCACTCGGTCACTGATTGGCCACTTCGCTGTACAGCTGCAGCACAAATGGGTCCCGGTCCCATCCTGTCTACGGCAAGGAAATCTCGCCGCTCGCGAGCGAAACCACCGTCAAACGGCGACCCGCGAACGGCGAGTTGGCGTGCCGGTAACGTGGACGGGCCCTAAGTGTGCACTTCGGCGTTCCTTGCATGTCCCTGTCTGGAAAGAGTAAACATCATTATCTATGATACCGTACAAAGCTGCACCACTTGCAATGGCCGGAGCACGCGCGAGCGATCGGCTGTTTGGGACGCAGACGAGGCACAGGCATCGCGGACGACAACGCCGGAAGCTCGCTTGTAAATGGCCTCCGAGCTCACTCACATGGCACGGTGCACCATCTCGGAGGCATATTTTGTTTGTCTCCTGCGTCTACCGCCACTTCCGCCGTCAGCGCTGCAGTCTGGCCTGCTCGGTCTTGCGTGCGCCGACCGGCGGCGCATTGTTCTCCACGCCGCCGGCCGCCGTCGCGTGCCGCCGGCCGGCGCCGACGGCCGAAAATTCCGTCGGAAATCCGTTCCTTGTGGTTGGGCCTTTTGGCTACCTCTCTTCTACCACCATGTCCTCCGCAGAAGATCGGGCCCGTGATACGGAGCGCATCGCGGGCGTACTTGGCGCAGCAAACGCAATTCTTGGCCATCGCGTCGGGCGAAAACAAGACGCCGGTGTCCTTAATTGCTCTTTGACGAACATGCCGAAGACACTCAATATAGTCAATAATAATATATAAATTGATTATAGCAATATTCACTACAGCAGACCCACCATAGTCACAGCTTCGCTGGCTTCCATCTTCACAGTAGTAGAAAGGCTCCGATTTTTTTTTTTTTTGTCAGCTGTCCCTTCTGGCACGGCGGCTTCTGTGGAGATTTGATGCGGCTGGATTTTGGTCTTTCACAGTCCTTGCGACCTCCGCAGAGTGCTGACGTCAACACAGGCATCACCAAAAACTGCAGTCAGACGGCGATGAATATTGATGGGCGCACAGCCTTCCGGAGTCCATTACAATTCAATTACAGTTCAATTAAAACCCGCTGTTTCAACCGGACGTCACCACTGGATGTCATGGATTGCTCGATTACTCTTGAACGAGAAGAGATAGGAAGATAAGGCAAGTGGAATTCTATAGCTTAAACATCAGTACATTAATGATAAAGAGTCCAAATTTTTCAGTACTATTGGAAAAGTAGTGGGCTTGGAGGCATAACTTTCTGAATCGCTGTCGTAGTTGGTGAAGCACGAAGGCGACTCGAAGCCTTATTTTGCTTTCTGCGTGCTTCCCTGCACTCGTCATTCCAGCAGGGAACACGTTTTGAAGGCGACCCATTCGTTTCTAGGATACATATCCACGCTGCATCTACTAGAAATGCTGTTAAGTATACCACTGCGTCATTAATATTAAGTGTACAGATATCATCCAGGTCAAGTAAATACGTGAGCGGTCGGTATCGCGCCCAGTCGGCTGAGTCGAGCTTCCACCTGGGAGCATGTGGGCCAGCATTAATCCTGTTTTGTATGGTTTAAACAATCTGATATGGTCACTTCTATATGGGTTCCTAATACCGCTCCACTACAGATACGACATAAACGCACTCGACACTATGTTAGCTCTATCTATAAAAATGTGTGTGTAAGGCTGTAGAAAGTAGGTTCCTTCTTGTAAGTAACCCTGAGGATAACAGGAAATGTTCTATTAGGCGCCCCTCAGCCATCATGCGCGTTAAAATCTCCTGGAACTACTACGTATATAGGGTTTCAGGAAGTGCATAGATAAAGTCTGGAGGTCTGTTCTCAATAGTTGAGAACTAGCACGGATATATAACAAACTAATTGTCACTAACGTCTTAAACAGCACTGCTCGAACTGCAACTGCCTCAAGGGACGTTTGGTGCTATAATTGCTCAGAGGCAACTCCCTTATCGACTATTATTGCAACACCGCCAGACGATACAATAGCGTCGTCGCAGTCTTTGTGGTAAATGGCGTATTGTCGGAGAAAGTTTGTATGTGTAGATTTAAGGTGTGTCTTTTGAACACACAGCACCTTTGGGTTAAACTTATGTAGGAGTTCTTTAACCTCAAGGTTTCGCAGAAGACCCCTGACATTCCATTGTAATATTCAGTATCTAGGTTAAAAAGATTGTGATGTGTGTCTAAGAAGAGGTTAAGGTCGCTTAGCTTACAGGACCATTTCTGGGCACCGTAATGCTGGGTTTGTCTTTCTTGCAGCGGTCCTTCGGCATGGCGCGCCGTCTGGCTAGGAGTAGTGTCATTGCCTCTTGCTAGACGCTGGACGACCGCTCTAGTGAGTAGCGTGTTCGTCGTGAAAGCCTCGCTTCAAGAGACGAAGCATGGACCTATACCGACCTGGAGGTCATGGGCCCTGCTTCAGGGACGGCGAAGCAGCACTGGCTGCTGTCACCAAGGGTGGCACGTACGGCCACACTCTTTGTGGACCGCGTAGATGCCGGAATCTGCTGCAGCGTTGCCCCCCTACGCGCCACATGAGCATACCCCGAGATTTATTATGAAGCATGCTTCCGTGCTTTTTGGAAAGAATGTTCTTTTATTTTGATAGTTATTCCTTTTTTTTCCACATAGGACATGATCGCGAGCTTGCTGCATTTTCACTATTGCAGTTTCGGACAGTGTAGCGTACCACTACAGTTGTCAGAGTTGCGTTCACTGTCTCCACATTCGCACAGGTCAGTCGGCCTCAGCAGTTTTGCGAGCCCATGGTCGCATCTTTGGCACTGAAGCATGTACGTGGGTTGGGAATGCATGTCCTTACACATGTCCTTGTGTACCCGGTTTTAAGAGAATCTGTCAGTGCACTCGTTGCAAAGCTGAGTATCAAATGCTTTGTTGGAATTTCTTTGTTTTCACGCTTGATGATTATTCGCTGCACTTCTGGTCCTTCCAGCCATCTAGAAGCTCCTCTTCACTCAAGCTCAAGAGATCATTGTCTGAAATGACATCTCTGGATGTATTCATTGATCATATTGCTGTACACTGTGATTGGAATGTCACCAAATGTCACGAGCTTTCAGATATTTCCATAATGAAGCTTGTCGTGAACCTCAAGCAAGAGGTCGCCGCTAGACATTTTTGTGACTTTGCAGCCGGGACCCAGTGCGTCGGTGAGACACTTGGCAATGATAAATGGGGAAACGGTTCGAACACTCTTTTCGGGGTTTTCGCTGTGGATGACATGATAGCGGAGAAATATTTCTTTACGTTGGAAAAAAAGGTGAATCCTGTTTGAGGAATGAAGCTGATGCCATAAAATCCTTATTAATTCGTCCGCGATGCCCGCCGCCAACCACAGATCCCAACAAAGGGACGTGACAGCTAGGAGCTCCCTAAGGAAAGACCCGCCGACCTCAGCTGTACACTGCTGCTATAACCACATACGACATAACCAAAACAGGTTATCTGCACAAGGTTAACTCTTGTCACCAAAGAAAGGAAGTAAATAGAAGATAAAAGAAGACAGGACAGTAATGAAAGAGACGTGTAAAGATAAAGAGCGTGGAGACGAGGACCGGAAAAGGTGACTGCCGATTTCCCCCGAATGGGTCAGTCCGGGGGTGCCGTCTACGTGAAGCACATGCCAAAGAGATTATGTTGCTTCTGCCGAAGGGCTGTAAAGGTCCAAACACGCCGGCATCGGCTCAACCCCAGGTTCCCCCTTTTCCCGAACACGGTTAAGGCGCGCGCGGTTAGACGTGGAGGGTCCAACGCTCATGTGCTCGGGTACTTGGTGTCGCAACACACAAACGCCTGCTGACGCAGATGCCCCTGCAGGGCACAGAGCCCTACAGGGGGCGCGAAGAAACTATGTTCCGAATGCGCCAGTTCCACAACTCTGCTACAACCCAATATGCATAACCAATGGTGGTTACGACACACATTTCCCTTGCCGCCGGAAAATGTGGAGTGAGGAGACGTGAAAAGAAGACAGGTAAGTTTAAAAACGTGAGAGAGAAAGAAATAAGATTGAAGAGGGTGACAGGATAAGGCCGATTTCTTCCAGGTGGGTCAGTCTATCAGAAGTAGAGGTCAAAGAGATGTGCTGCCTCCCCCGAGGGGCCATAAAGATCCAAACACCCCGCATCGGCTCAACCCCTACGTTCCCCTTTTTCCCGAAGGTTAAATGCGAGAGGGTCCCAACACTTGTGTGCTCGGGTATGTGGTGCCGCAACCACCAAACACCTGCTCGGGGTCGCCCATTCGTCGGTAAACTCCATCGACATTTGTGAGACAAACGCCGCTTTTTTCGTCGTTTCGCCGCTGCCCATCCACGTCGAACTGCCACGCGCGCTTACACGCGTGATCTGCCTTAACTCAGTGCTGTTGTTACTTTTATAGCTCTGAGTGTATGTTGTTTCTTGTGAATTTTCATTGAGTTTCAAGTGTTCTGTTTACACTAGTTGTATAAAAATTTTCGTGTGCGTTTTGGAACGAATGGCTTTGTCCCTCAATTGGGTTCTCGGAGTCCTCAGGGAACCGTCATGAAACAATGAAGGAAGAAAGAACCTGCATCACATAGGGACACTGAGCTCAAGTCAATAATAAACGAAAGGAGCGATGATTTTTAGTATCATGCTTCTGATATTTGTGTACAGAAATGTAAAGCTGAGCAATTTCTGTGCACGTGATGACCGAGAGCAAGCGGACTGCGGATGTCGGGAAGTTTGTCAATTTCCAGCAACCTGCCATACAGAAACTGCTTGGTTCAATTCAGTGTCCCACATGTACGTATCATTGCTAATCACCAGCCTGTTAAGCATGAGTCTCATGCGGTCACCGTCTTCGCGCTTTTGCTAACTTCCACATCACGAACAGCCTATGAGCAGTCGCGGCGAACGCAGAAAATTGTGTTTTTCAGTTATAGCCGTGACTTAAAATACTTTCTTCTTTATCGTAAAAAAAAACTGACAATGATTAGTCACCGTTGCTCTGAAGAAAAAAGATCACCAGCCATTTCCGTCGAGAAAATGGGGATAAGCGAAGCTTGTCGTGTGTGACCATAGCCTCCTATGCCTCACTTTTCCTTCCCTTCCCTAGTTCTGTTGCGTTGTACGATCTCTGCTCGTCGCTGTTGTCTCTTGCTTTCGATGTCTCAAGTTAGCTCGGCGGCGTAGTTAGCAGAATTCGCCCGCCATTGCCGCTGGTGATTCTTCGAAATAAATTGCTTCAAAACTAAATCAGTCCGTCACGTAAGACAATGAATGGATCATACCCCCTTAAGCAATGGCTCATACCCCTGTAAGCGCGGCCTCCACGACAGAATTCCACACTGAAATGATCAGCGGCAACGGAGCCAGCTCGGCCCAGCTGTGGAAGAAGAAGACGACCACGAATGCGCTGAGCCATGGCACGAGCGCAACCCGAGGCACGCCAATGAGCCAGCTGCAGAAGAAGACGATGACGCTCGAGCCAATGCTGATGATTAAACCGCGTACGCGTACACCGACCCCGACAAAAGTGAGCCCATAAAACTTTGCTTAAAACGCCCCAATCAGTGCGCCCTGGCTACTGAAACTGTGATGCCAAGCTGGCTTTAACAGAATTCAGTTACAACGACGCTCTGAGGTTTCCCAGGTTTCACTTTGATCAGAGCCTGTTAGGCCAAAAAATAAAACATTTGATCGTTGAGAACGGTTTTCCGAATCGTCAACCTTGTCTTGTGTTGTTGAAATAAATTCATTGTTGGAGGCTGCCGGTGAAGTGGTTGCCAGCTTAATTTTAGACTGCAAATCATAAATGTTATTTTGGATGTCCGAAAAGTTCGCATCAAAGTTGTTCAGAAGTTTGAGTAGAGTGAAGCGCGATAGACAGGAGAAGCGCTACTGACAAGTGTGAACGTTTATTGGAAAATTTCGCAGCAGCAGGACAACGTGCACGCGTGTTGTAAGAAATTTTTGCCTCATCGCCGTGTTATTGCGCCTGCTCTTTTTGTTGCTTGTTTCGGGGTGTCTTGGTTTACAGCGAAATTTTCCAATAATTGTTCACAGTAGCGCTTGTCGTATCTCTTTCGCCTTACTTTAATTGTCTCGTCTAACGCGCTTCACCGTACTCAAATATGCATCACCAACTGGCCCAATATTCTACTCTTCTGTTGCTGCGAAGACCCGCCGTGGCTTCTTAGTGGCTATGGTGTTGGGCTGCTAAGCACGAGGTCGCGGGATTGAATCTCGGCTACGGCAGCCGCATTCCGATGGGGGCGAAATGTGAAAACACCTGTGTACTTAGATTTAGGCGCACATTAAAGAACACCAGGTGGTCCAAATTATTCCGGAGTCCAAATTAGTCCAAATTATACTACGGCGGGCCTCATAATGAGATTGTGGTTGTGGCATGTAAAACCCCATAATTTAATTTTTGTTGCTTGAAAGCTTCAGCAAGGTCACTGACTCAACCCTGGAATCGATGTTGGACAACTCGTTTAGTCAGAGAATTAAGGTCGAGTTTAACCGAAATGTGAAGG
Organism: Dermacentor silvarum; assembly: GCF_013339745.2. Lineage (NCBI taxonomy): Eukaryota > Metazoa > Arthropoda > Arachnida > Ixodida > Ixodidae > Dermacentor > Dermacentor silvarum. Next base: position 24,567 of record NW_023606713.1, on the reverse strand, counting down.
TGCAATACTTTGGTGATTTGACTGATTCATGAATGCTTGTATAACTTACTAATTTGAATGCGCTGAACTGTTGTAAATACAGAATATAACTTTTCTTCCTGGGCCTTCGTCATAGGTCCAGGATTAGATTCGATGCCCCCGCAAAGTAATAAGTGACGCCAAACATACACTGCAACCTTGCGAACAGGTTTCAATGATAGCCACGACACCACTAACAAGCACACATCGTTATTGCGGTAACACTTAGTCTTGAAGTAACTAACCTGAAACAACATTTTGCTTGAGTGCTGGGAGTATGGTGTTGTGGCCCTGGACGTCGGCAGGATTTTGCCTAGAGGGGGCACTGACACTGACTGATTTTGCAGTATCCCGTATTAGCGGCGACAGATGCAAAGTGGTTGAGTGCTGTTCACAGGGCAGCGAGGGTTCACTGATAGTGCTGCCAAGTGGTAATGTTAGTTTCGACCAGCCCCACCTGGCAGGCAGGCCAAAAGCAATTTTAGGGCCACAACGCGTCATAGACACCATCTTTATATAGCAAATACGGATCTCAAGGACCATACTTTGCTGCGGAAACTGAAAATACGTCATAGTTGTTGCGCCCGGCACTTTGGGCGGCCAATGCCATTGTCAAGCCACCAAGCCAAACGACATGAAAAGTCAAAATGGCCGCTCGCGCCGGCGCAGGGTGGCAGTTCGCAACGTATGATGCGGGAACGGTCCCACAGTTGCGACGCAACAGCGGGGTTACCAATGCATTGGGTTTCTATTGGAGCTGTGCTGGGACTGGCCGAAAACGACGTAACAGCCAGGAAAACGCAGCCCCCGGGAATGTAACAGCGGGGTTCTACTGTAACACTATACGACGCTACAACGCCATCCCGTGACGCTCGCTCTTCATTTCCGATGCCTCGTGCTTGTGCGAAACGACACGTGTCCACGCATCCGGCACCTGGTGCGACATTCCAAGGATGAGTGCTTCGACCAAAACGGAAAACGGGTGCGCGTTAGAATCGAGTAAATACGGTAAGCGTTTCTTTTTCGAATTTTCGTGCCGAACCTGCATATAACAAAATCCTCTTTATAACGAAGTTTTTAGGAATTCGTTATATCCAGGTTTAACTGTATATGCAACCAACATTCTAACGTATGGTTTTACTGGCTGCTCAGAAATTCAACGCTTTCCTACATATTGTGGTCTGTAAACTTTTGTAGCAGACTGTAGAATCTGTTGTGCACTGATGCAGTGAAACAAATGAAATCACAAATTAAAATTTGCATAGCAAGCAACTACTAAGTTGCTCACTAGTAGCCCAAGTTGTCGCAAGCTCTTGCTCGGTGCTTCTGGTAGCCTACCACCAGAATAACCACTACTGGTTGGCATACCACCGTGCTGGTGGCCTATGCTACTGTAAAGCACCACCGCTGGCTGCCCTGCATTCAAAGAACCGCCATTATGAGAATGCTAAATGTACAGTCCAGTCAAATGGACAGGCCAATGTCTTGAATAACAATCGTTTATTTTGTAACAAACAGTAAGTGCCACGCTCGCAACATTTCAGCTCATTGAATGGGCCTTTACAGAATGTCGAGCCTATAACAGAGCCTGCATGTCCTGCATATATGTGTGTAGCCTGTCAACACTGCATGATACCCTGTCCAAGTAAATCAGTATCACACAAAGGGCAATCTGATCACTGCCGGGTGAATGAGCTCCTGAATGCTGCTACAAGAAAGCAAGGTGCTCGGTCTATAACCGAGAGCAGATACAGAGCAGTTTTTCTGCAGCATCGCATAATTTACAATGCCTGCAGCATAAAATTGTCAAGGCGCAATTTCGCTATAAAAGGGGACATCCCCGAAAACACTAAGAGCGTGCTGTCGTAACTTCATCGATAAAATGTGTCCGGGCTGTTGCAATTTCCTTGGAAAGTAAAGCACATGTATCCACACGCACACACGAGGTGGCTGGCTTTGCAGAAGCAAGGCTGAACCTTGGGCCAAACCACAGTACAGAACCATTGCCACAGTACGAGCACACACCAGCACGGTCATCAGTCTGGTTCAGTTCGCATCCTCTTGCCACCGTGCAGCCAGGAAGCGCCGATAGATGACGGTAACGTAGATGGCTAGAAGCAGCACTACAAAGAGGTCATCCAGCAGACCAAGGATGCCGAAGATCGCCTCCGGAATCATGTCCAGTGGCGAGATGAGGTACATGATGGCGGCCACGAAGCAGAGCACGATGCGCAGTCGGAACATGTACATGATGCCGCCCACAGAGAAGAACTCGGAGCCCGCATGGCGCAACAGCGTTGGCAGATCTCGCAGGTGGTCCAGCCACTGCGTAAGAGACAAGTAGCTGTTTTCACAAAGCACAAACTGGCAGAGCCTGTTCGAAAAAGTGGGAAGAGGCAGAGGCAATTATCACAGAAAAGGATTTAACAGCACAACTAATCGCTGGTCATCCAAAGCACAAGGCAATCTGGACAATGTGTATGCTCGAACACTGGGATGAATGCTCAAGCATTCATCCCGCGACCTAAATTATCATGCTGCATACATTTTACGGACATATGCCAAGGCCTTCAATCCCGCGACCTCGTGCTTCGCATCCCAACACCATAGCCACTAAGAAACCACGGCGGGTCTTCGCAGCAACAGAAGAGTAGAATATTGGGCCAGTTGGTGATGCATATTTGAGTACGGTGAAGCACGTTAGACGAGACAATTAAAGTAAGGCGAAAGAGATACGACAAGCGCTACTGTGAACAATTATTGGAAAATTTCGCTGCAAACCAAGACACCCCGAAACAAGCAACAAAAAGAGCAGGCGCAATAACACGGCGATGAGGCAAAAATTTCTTACAACGCGCGTGCACATTGTCCTGCTGCAGCGAAATTTTCCAATAAACGTTCACACTTGTCAGTAGCGCTTCTCCTGTCTATCGCGCTTCACTCTACTCAAACTTCCGAACAACTTTGATGCAAACGTTTCGGACATCCAAAATAACATTTATGATTTGCAGTCTAAAATTAACCTGGCAACCACTTCACCGGCAGCCTCCAACAATGAATTTATTTCAACAACACAAGACAAGGTTGACGATTCGGAAAACCGTTCGGCAACAGTTTCGCTGGAGCCATAGGACATTGTTCAAGCAGTGGAACACCCATTTCCTCACTGAGGTTCCTCACACGGAAAGCGAACGGCTTTCTCGCAGGTCGATTATGGAAGAGTGTGGCAGCGGTCACGTCATTTATAGTTGAATAAGAAGGATGTTTAATGTTTGCTTGTATTTTCAGAAAATATGTAAAACTGCTGTATGACCGCTGCAGATGAATGCTTGAGCAGTAGGGGATGTGTGATTACCGCATAGTAGACTTCAAATTGAATATCGAATCAAATTACGAAAAAAAGCCGAATATAGAATATCAGAAAATTCAAAATTTAGAAACAAAATATCAAAATTAAATGCTTACAAACTTTGTAAATGCAATTACGGTGCTACACATGCTTGGGAGTCTCCTATCACTGCATAACAAGAACGCATCAAGCTATCAGTAACACAGATATCAAAGCGTACAGTACGGTCTACTTTTATTAAAAGGAACACCAATTTACTATGCCAGCACTGATTACAGCTGAGTTCCAGTATACGAAGGTCTGGAAAATATTTTTTTATCAATAGAACTTCTGTTCAATAGAATGAAGTGCTTTTTTTCCCCTCTGAAACATAAATTAGTGAGGTTTGAATACCAATGAGATGTAAAACAGTGGACCTGTGATTTGCGGCAATCTTTTATTTATTGCATACAAAGTTTTTCTTTTCAGTATTTCTCCAAAACACACAAGGGCTAAACCAACTTTACGGCTGCTGGGTTATCGTAAGACCAATCTACGTAACAGATGAAAAGACTGCGCATCACATGACTAGATCACCACTCCGCGCATAGCCGGCGCCGTCCGCGCCACTTGATTGTCAGGTTCGGCATGATTTGCCACCTGTAAAAAATTGTGGAACCTTGAGGGTCACAGCAAGTTCGATATCCTATAAACATCCACTGCCAGGACATGGATATCCTAGGAATGTGTCGAATACGTCCCTCACATGACCATTTGGGCGAATTTTCCTTGTCTGCGAGGGACATTATCGGGACATGCTGCATACATTTTACGGACATATACCAAGGCCTTTTGCCACAAAGTATCTTTAAATGTTCTTTTGCACAGTGCTCACCATAATGTCTATTACGATCACAGCACACACATCAAGAACAGTTATGTGCATGCGCTATGCATGCATGCACATTTGCTCAAGTGCCGCATATACTCCCGATTCTTCTAGGCCTTCTGCTGAGCAGATACAGCTGGTTGAACTAACTGACGTTTTTCAAGTAAATTGTGTCAGAAAATTCGTAACGTACGACGTACACACAAGCTCCAGACATGATAGCTTCAGATTGTAATTCGAACATGCGAGAAACCATAATTCTGCTATGAGGAAACTTGGACAAAACATCAAGTGGTAGACAAATATTCACATGTATTGAGAATTTGTTACTTGTGCTGGCAACACGGTTCAAATAAACAAAGATGGCTGCGCTAGCTGCGCACAGTTGACACCGCTAGCGGTAAGCTAACTGTATATTGTATTGTCTCTTGCTAGTAGAAAAAAAAGCAGCTATCCTATGATGAGTGGCCGGGTCTCGAAAAAAAGTCGCAGTTTTGCATGAAAGGCGAAGCATCGATTGCGATACCAAATTAGCAGACAGCTATATGAAGTAAGGAATGTAGTTTTATCGGCGGCCGTATATAGTTGTAAATATTCACTTCCTAACTAAATAAACAAGCAAGGTGTCACGTGCGCACAGGTAAACATGAACTCATCTCACTCGATGACTGCGGAAACTCGTGAAAAAACTGGAGTGAGAAAGTGCGCTTGATCAAATCAGGCTTTACTACACCCACCTGAGACTAACATCAATCCTGTTCCTCCTTGATCGCGCTGGCTCTTGCTTCAACACGAAGTAAACATCGAGAGCACAGCGCATACGAAGCTACTGTCACTCGGCGCATGTACTTTGATGATGTGTGGTGTTTTATGGCGCAAGGGCCAGTTATGGCCAAAGAGCGCCATGCCAGTGTTTGTGAGTGTGCAGTGGAGCGATGAATTATGAGAAGTAGATGAAGCGTGGCTGTAAAGGGGCCTAAAAATAATCGCTGTAAAGTGCGTAAAATATACATGCACTAAAATCATGGCAATGACTCATGAGGTGTACTATGAAATGAATGCATTGAAAAAGAATGACACGATATTTAAAATATTTAAGATGCAGTAATTGGCAAGAAGCACTACTGCCTAAATAGAGCCCTTGAACCAAAAGGGCCTGGAGGCATGTGCTATAAAAACTACTATCACAGCAGCATCCTCTGGAGAGAGGATGCGCTACGACCTTAATGGGCTAATAACATTCAGGACCACATCGTTCAAGAAATCGATGACTGCTTTGGCGTTAAAAAGCGGTTCTTCACCAAGAAACATGATGGGATGAAGAGGCACATGATACCGGTACGCTTGAGGAAAATATTTCTTTCTCTCTGTTTCGGCTTCCCGACACTCCACGAGGACATGGAGGACGGTCAGCCTCTCACCACATCTACCACAGGTTGGTGGTTGCCACCCATATGCCACCCACAAAAAATTGTGGGTGGCATATGTATGTCCTATTCTTAGACGACAGACTAGGACATCAGTTCGTCGTGTTTTCGTTACGGGGGGCCGGAAACCTAACTGTGGTTTTATCAAGTGAAGCTTATTATTTCTTTCCGCATCCCACAAGCGTTGCCAGTGGCTTCGCAGTTTCTTTCACAGGAAAGGCTTCAAATCTGTTGCAGGAACAGCAGCTGTAGGGAGATGTAATGCCTGATATGTAACTGATGTGGCCATTTGGTCTGCTCGAACATTACCCTCAATGCCTCTATGGCCTGGCACCCAGCATATAATCACATGCTGGTTAGATATATACGCTTTACACAGAACGGAATAGAGCTCATTAAGTACAGGGTTTTTGTGTTTACAGAGTGATTGCAATGCTTTCACAACACTTTGCGAGTCTGTAAATATGATAGTCTTTTTAAGTTTTGATTTCATTATATACTTTACAGCCGATAATATTGCATAGGCCTCAGCCGTGGAGATACTTGTCTCCGGGTGCAGTACACCAGATTCCGAAAACGATGGACCGATGGCTGCATAAGTTACCCCGGCATGTGACTTGGAAGCATCTGTGTAAAACTCTGTACACGAGTATTTAGATTGGAGTTCTAAGAAATGCATTCTAATGTGTGCCTCTGGCGCGTGTTTAGTGACCTCTACGAACGATGTGTCACACTCTATGAGCTGCCACTGCCACGGCGGCAACAGTTTCGCTGGAGCCATAGGACATTGTTCAAGCAGTGGAACACCCATTTCCTCACTGAGGTTCCTCACACGGAAAGCGAACGGCTTTCTCGCTGCAGGTCGATTATGGAAGAGTGTGGCAGCGGTCACGTCATTTATAGTTGAATAAGAAGGATGTTTAATGTTTGCTTGTATTTTCAGAAAATATGTAAAACTGCTGTATGACCGCTGCAGATGAAGTGACCACTGATTCGACTCTACGTAGAGGCTCTGGATTGGACTTGTCCTGAAAGCACCAGTCGCGAGACGGATACCCAAGTGGTGAACGGGGTCTAGTATTTTTAACGCACTTGGCGTTGCAGAATTGTAAATTATTGACCCGTAATCAAGGCGTGAGAGGACAAGACTTTTATACAAGTTAAGCAAACACTTTCGATCACTACCCCAAGTCGTACACGACAGAAGCTTTAAAAGGTTCATTGTCTTCAGGCATTTTGCCCTCAGATGCTTAAGATGAGGAATAAATGTGAGTTTACAATCTAAAATGATTCCTAAAAACTTGTGCTCGCTGCTCACAGAGAGCGCATCTCCTTTGATTGCAATATTTGGGACTGGCGTTATGCCTCTCTTGTAAGTAAAAAGTACGCAAGTGCTCTTCTGGACATTTACTTTGAAACCATTTTCGTCTGCCCATTCGGACAATTTGTTTATTCCAAGCTGCACTTGTCGTTCGCAGATGGCAATATTGCATGACTTGAAGGCTATTTGCACATCGTCAACATAAATTGAATAAAACATTGTGCGTGGAATGACTTTGTGCAGGGAATTCATTTTTACAATAAATAGTGTGCAACTAAGCACAGCACGCCTCCCTGTGGCACCCGGTCTCTTGGGTGAATGACTTAGACAAAGCGTTGCCCACTCTTACACGGAATGTGCGATTAGATAGGTAACTTTCGATTGTATTTAACATGTTGCCACGGACACCCATCGCCGAGAGATCTCAGAGAATGCCGTAGCGCCATGTCGTGGCGTAAGCTTTTTCTAGGTCGAGAAACACTGAGAGGCAGAACTGCTTATGTATAAAAGCATCCCTGATATAAGACTCAATGCGAACAAGGTGGTCTGTTGTGGACATACCTTCCCTGAAACCACATTGTCTAGTAGTTTGTTATTTTCAAGGAAACAGATTAAGCGCCTGTTTATTATTTTTTCAAATAGTTTGCACAGGCAGCTTGTTAGGGCTATTGGCCTATAGCTGCTGGCTAGGGATGGGTCTTTGCCTTGTTTAAGCACGGGGATGACTATAGCTTCCTTCCACGAGGACGGGATATACCCATCCGCCCACATGGCATTGAAAAGATACAGGAGTGTTTTCAGAGTTTCAGGATGTAGGTACTTAATCATTTCATATATGACACGATCACCACCTGGCGCCGAGTTATTGCAGCAAGCGAGGGATGCCTTAAGTTCAGTTAAAGTAAATGGATAGTTGTAGGCCTCACTCGATCAATATTTACGTTTAAGGGGCTGCCGCTCTTCGCGTTCTTTGAACCTCACAAATGTTTTTGTGCAATGGGACGCACTGGATACATGTTCGAAGTGTTCGCCCAGACAATCTGCCTGGTCTTCCAGGCTCTCACCTTGGGTACTGACTAAGGGGAGTGGGTGTACCTCCTGGCCTTTTAATTTATTTACTCTATTCCACACTTTTGTCTCATCAGTGTACGAATTTATACCGGAGATGTACTTCTCCCAACTCTCCCTTCTAGCACGTCGACGCGTTCTTCTACCCTGGGACTTTATTTGTTTGAAACTAATCAAGTTTTCGGCAGATGGTGAGTCGCGAAGTCGTACCCAAGCCTTGTTTTGATTTTTCCGGGCTTGTTTACATTCTTCATTCCACCACGGAATGCGACATTCATTCGCAAGTCCGTTAGTTTGACGGATGCATTTCGTGGCAGCGTCAATTATAAAGGCTGTTATATAGGCCACAGCGTCTTCTATATTAAAGGAGGAAATATCATCCGTGGTTAGATATGTAAGTTCCCGGAAAAGTTCCCAGTACCCGTGTCAACCTTCCATCGGGGAATGTGTGGTGAGCATATATCTTGTTTTGTTAAGTTTATTATAATTGGGAAGTGGTCGCTCCCAAAGGGGTTCTTGAGAACGGACCACTCCAGGTACGGAATTATTGTACTCGACACGATACTTAAATGTATAGAGGAGTATGTATTATGCGCCACGCTGTAGTACGTTGGCTCTTTCTTATTAAGCAAACATGCTCCTGAGGAAAAAAGAAAGTTTTCAATTAGGCGACCTCTCGCATCGCAACGCGAGTCTCCCCACAAAGTGTTATCTCCTACAACAATGTATGGAGCCGGAAGTTCATCTATATAGTTTTGAAATTCGGTTTTATTAAGTTGATAACTGGGAGGGATGTATATAGAACTGATAGTGATTAGCTTGTCAAAAAGCACCCTTTGGACAGCAACTGCCTCTAGGGGCGTACGAAGTTTTATTTCCCTACAGGCAACACCTCTCGCATCCCTACAGGCGACCTCTCGCATCGCAACGCGAGTCTCCCCACAAAGTGTTATCTCCGACAACAATGTATGGAGCCGGAAGTTCATCTATATAGTTTTGAAATTCGGTTTTATTAAGTTGATAACTGGGAGGGATGTATATAGAACTGATAGTGATTAGCTTGTCAAAAAGCACCCTTTGGACAGCAACTGCCTCTAGGGGCGTACGAAGTTTTATTTCCCTACAGGCAACACCTCTGTCGACTATGATAGCCACACCACCGGATGACACAACAGTGTCCTCGCGGTCTTTGCGAAAAATAGCATATTGTCTGAGGAAATTTGTATGTGTATGTTTGAGGTGTGTTTCTTGAACACACAGCACCCTGGGACTAAATTTGCGGAGGAGTTCTTTAACGTCGTCAAGATTTTGAAGGAGACCTCTGACGTTCCAATGAACTATTTGAGTGCCCATATTAAAAAGAGTTTTGTGCTGTGTGTTTACGAAAAGAGAGTTAGCTTACAGAACCCTTTAGGGGCCCTGTAATGCGGGGTTTCTCTTTTTTGGAGCGGTCGAGAGATTCTCACCGCTCCTTAGGCGCTGGCTGCGCCGTCTGGCTAGAAGATGTGTCCATCGGCTCTTGCGGCGCGCTGGACACTCGCTCTTGCGAGCGGTTTGTTCGCGGTGAAGGCCTCGTCTCGAGGGACGAGACCCTCGAGGCCACCAGCCCGGAGGTCGATGGCCCCTTCTTCTGAGATGGCGGAGTAGCACTAGCTGCAGCCGCTGAGGGGGCAGATGGCGTCACCGCCGGCTCACTACATGTGTGCCAGACAGCCGCCGAAGGCCGTTGTGGCGCAGCCCCTTGACGCGCCACATTGGCAAAGCTGGTTTTTGGCAGGTAGGACACCTGCCTTCGTGCCTCTTTGAAGGAAATATTTTGTTTAACTTTAATCGTGACAATTTCCTTTTCTTTTTTCCAGGAAGGGCAGGACCGCGAGTACGCGGCGTGCTCCCCTTCACAGTTTACACAATGTGGGGTCTTATTGCACGTATCAGATGTGTGTTCAGAAGCACTGCATTTGGCGCAAGTAGTTCGACTGCGACAGCTCTGTGAGCTATGGCCAAATCTCTGGCATTTGAAACATCGCAGGGGATTAGGAATATACGGCCTGACTCTGATTTTCACGTAGCCTGCCTCGATAGTCTCGGGCAGTACACTTGTGCTGAAGGTTAGAATGAGATGCTTAGTCAGAATTTCTTTTCCGTCAAGCCTCATCTTAATTCTTTTGACATTGATGACATTTTGGTCACTCCAGCCCGCTAATAGTTCTGCTTCACTTAGCTCCATCAAATCATCATCCGAAACTACACCACGACTGGTGTTCATAGTGCAGTGCGGGGTCACAGTGATGGGAAAGTCTCCAATGGATACTAGGTTCTGTAGTTTCTCAAGTTGTTTCATATCTCGGAGTTCAAGAAGGAGGTCGCCGCTAGCCAATTTCGTAGCTTTGTAGCCGGCTCCTATTGTCTCTGTCAGGCATTTTGAGACGAGGAAGGGAGAGATCGCTCTCACTGCCTTTTCAGATTTTACGCTGTGTATGACGTGGTAGCGGGGAAAGTTTTCTTAGTGGTGCCCAAAAAATTGAAGCACTTCTTCGGTGCGCCCCCTTTTCTGGGGGCGATCGGGTAACGCAGGGAAAGAGTAAGCCATAAAAATAATATTCATTATTAAGCCACCCACCATGGAGCCCAACAAGGGGACGATGTAGGACCTGTAACACAAGTCCCACAAACGCCAGCTGTACGTTCCCGCTATAACCAAATACGTATAACCAAGAGTGGTTATAACACACAAGGTTAACCCTCGCCGCCAGGAATGTTGGAAGTAAATGGAAGAGAAAAGGAGACAGGAAAGATTAAAGGTAAGGGAGAAAGACGAAGATTGAAGAGAAGAACAGGAAAAGGCGACTGCCGATTTCCCCCGGGTGGGTCAGCCCGGGGGTGCCATCTAAGTGAAGCAGAGGCCAAAGGAGTGTGTTGCCTCTGCCTAAGGGCCATGAAGGTCCAAACACCCGGCTTCGGCTCAACTCCCAGGATCCCCTTTTTCCCGGACACGGCTAAGCCACGCACGGCGACACGCGGGAGGGTCCAACCCCCATGTGCTCGGGTCCGTGGTGTCGCAACACACCAAATGCCTGCTGACGCAGACGCCCCTGCGGGGGGCGCATGTACTTTGTGCCCATTGCAGATCGCTTTGAAGATGAGGCCCCGCGGGCTCACACTTCAGCCACATCGCAGATTGCTTTCGATATAGGGGCCCGCGCGGCAACTCTGTGACCAGCAGCCGATGGAGCAGAACGCACCCCCCCCCCCCCACCGTCGCCTCCTCCCCGTGCCTGGTGTGCAAACGTAGACCGCGCGCGCTTCCGGCTTGCTCTCTCGCATGCACAAGGATTAAGCTGCGGTTGCCGGCTCACCCTCGCACGCTTTCACTCACACACACAGCGTACGGCGCGCGGCGACGGTTTTATCGCTGTTGGACTTTATAAGGAACCTCACGGCGACAACAATGACAGAAATGCACTTGGAGCGTTTATATAATTGCTATCGCAATAAAATGCTTTCGCTGCAGGCATGTCACAGCCAGCACTAAGGTTTATCACTGGTCTAGGTCGCTTGCATTCTACGTGCTTTCCCGAATCGTCTGCATAAAAAAAAAGATTGATTCCAGCTGATGCCAAAAACACCATGCTTGTGATGTGGCTAAAGACTGCGGCACCGATTTCAAAGCTCGCAGCGAAGAGCTCCTTTTGGTCACAACCACAACGCTGCGATGTCCTGCCTCCTGCTTGTCGAGTTCGTTAATATACCGTCGAACGCCGGTATAATTAAGTTGTACTTGTAGCAAGAAACTTTGTTGAATTGCAAATTTCATTAATTTGAGGTTTTAAAGGTTCAGCATTAAAACAACTTCACACTTTTGGTAGGAAGTCCTTGTGGATAGTATCTTGTGAGTAAGCACTTATACACAAACCGCAAGCGGTTATGAGCGCCAGCGCGTGTGGTGCAGATCACGCCGAGAGCAATGCATCGACGTGGCCCACAGCGTCAAAGATTTGCGTGTGTTGCTTCACGCGGCGCTTTAAACCTTGGATGCCACAGCTGACCGTGCTTAGTGCCCACAAATTAAAAAAAAGTGCAAAACAATACAGATATTCATCCTGAGCAAAAAGAAAGAAGTGACAGTTCCGTCAGAAAGGCAGAACTTTGATGGCAATAGCAAAGACACAACTATATAAAGTAAGGTTCGTAGTTTAATCGGTGTCATGCGTGCTCAGGCAAACATTAACAAATCTCCCTCGATGACCATGAACTCGCAAGCCACAACGCGAGCGAGCACTGTGTCTCAGAAACTTGAGATTACGCGACCACCAACACGAGAAGCATGGGAACAACATGCGTGTGAAGGCATCAGCTATTTTGGCTTGGCCTAAGCACTTGCCACAGAGTGATTACCTCCAAGATACAGGGCGCAGCCCGCAAACGGACCCGGGCGAGGTCGAGGGACGCGCGTGGGGAGGAGAAGGCAGACAGGCGAATGTTCCTCTCTCGTGTTTCTGCAGCTCTTATGTTTCTCGAAGCGCTGTGAGCTGCAGTGCGCCAAACAACCTCTGCAAGTTAGAGGTGGTCATAGCGCTAGAAGACACGGACAAGAATGAGAGAACAGGACGAGCGCTAACTTTCCCATACTTGTAGACTCTGCAAGTTGTTTGCCAACACGAAAAATGGTGCAGCCATGTTTCTTGCCTACCGCGTCCCAGCGAACTTGCTTTGACAGCGGTTTTGCCGCTCAAACTTTTCATGCAGAAGGATGCTTGAAGTATTTGTTGCCTCAGCTAACATTTTTATAGTTTTTTGCAAGATTTACTTGCCACACAGGCTCCAAGTACATGCTTGAAATGGCCAAAAACTTTGTTAAAGCAAAACCGGGTTGCGAAATTGCCTCGTTAAATCGCAAGAAAAATACACAGTCTTCAACTCAACTAAAACCAGGAAATTAAAATAGTTCGTTATATCGGGCATTTCGTTAAATCGGGGTTCGTTATATCAAGGTTTGACTGTCTAGGAGGCTTAGGAAGTCAATCTACCTATGAGTTAGGTAAATGAATTTTTTTTGTCCCGAATGCTTTGAACTTGAACAGAGGTAACCAGAAAAAATGCTCAAAGAGACACACAGCACATAATGATCCAATTAAAGGTGCCAAAAAATATATACTGCACGAAATCACATAAATAAAGTACACTCATAGCAGCAATTGAGGTCAGAAGTATGTGCACATGTAAGAGTAGACAATTAGCAAGGTTCAATAGCATGAACCAGCACATTCTCATAAAAGTGAGTAAGCATCTCTGACGAGCCAGAGTTAACGCACTCTGGCTCGTCAGTTTCGAAGTGAAATAACGGTGATCAAGAAAAAAAAAACTTAAAAGGACACACAGCACACAATAACATACCTGAAAAAAAATATCACATAAGAGTCAAACCTCGTTAACGAAACTACATTAACTAATTTCTTAAATTTACTAATATTTAAATAACCCCACCAAACTGCCTATATTTTCAATGTAAAAATATTTCAGAACTATGAATTTCAATATAGCGCATATTTCGGAATAACGTACGCAATTTACTTTCTCCTTTATAATCAAGGGACATCAGTATTGCGAACTAGGCTAAAAGTAAGAGCGCGGCAACCCTTGCAAGCAACAGAAACCACCGTGCCTAGCGCCAACTGCTAGTGCCAACACAAAGCAGTGGTTTAATGTGCAGCAGACTAGCAGGCCCCTAGCCATCCTTTCATCTTTTCTTTCTCTCTTTGTGTTGGGTGTCATTAGCCGGTTGGTCGTTGTTCACGTTATTCAAATGTGCGGGCAGGTATTTTTTGTTAGTGTGAGATCAGACGATGATGCAGTTTTCGCTGCAAGAAAAATTGGACATATTGCAAGAAATCGACACAGCGAAAAAGCAAATTGACCTTTGCAGACAGCGTGGCATTGCCCCGCCCCATTGACTGTTGCAACCATTTTGAAAGACCGAGACACGATACCCAAACTTGACCGGGAGTCGCAACTTGCTGCTACGAGGAAATGGCTGCAACTGGGAAACTTTCACAATGTGGACCAAGCTGTTCTCACGTGGTTCAAAGATGCCAGATTGCAAAACATTCCTGTGTCTGACCCAATGCTCCAAGAAAAGGTGCACGGATTTGCCGATGTAGTTTCAAATAACTGGGTTCGACGCAAGTGCGGATTGGCTTTTTCGTTTCTGTCAAAAGAGTGCAATAACTTGGCATATAGTCTGGCGAGGCGTGAGGAAAACGCTGCTCACAGAGGGAATCTCGGCAACCACGACAGGCATGGATTCCTGACACAATGATCGTTTCCGAGAGGTGGCTGAATCGTACTCTGAAGACGGGATTTTCAATGCAGACGAGACTGCACGCTTTTATCAGCTCCTGCCACATCGGATGATGCACTTCAATGGACAGCAGTGCAAAGGAGGGAAGAAGTTGCATCTTTGCGTGATGGCGCTGCTTTGCTGCAATGCAACAGGCACGTAGAAAATTACGGACGAAAGGAAAGAGTGGAGAAGGAAAGGCAGGGAGGTTAACCAGTTCAGCACAACCGGTTTGCTACCCTACACATGGGAGCAGGATGAGGGGGAATGAAAGATGGGGAGGAGAGAGCACACAGCACAGCACACACATCGTCCGTCACTCTTGCGTGGTACGTGACATCACTGTCACATCCGCTTGTCCAAGCCCGTTTCTTTTAAAAATCGAAGTAGTCCCTTCGTCGCCTTCAGCTGTGATGTCTTCTGTCGACGACATCTGAGAATCACTTCAACTGACATTGGTCTGTTGTCAAGGTGCGCTAGAACGGACGCCAGGGACTGTCTCTGAACATTATATTCAGGATAGTCGCATAGAATGTGTTCCAGCGTCTCCTCGCAAAGACAGGCATTGCAAAGAGCGTTGAAATGAATAAGATTTAGTGAATGCCATCCCTGGCCATAAGCGATAAAACATAGTGGCCTCTCTTCGGCGGAGTCCAGATGGCATACAGAGATGCATCAAAGAGGGCAGGTGGTATTGACGATTGCTCCGGTTCGTCTGGCCGCTTGGTGTGCACCATAGAGAGAGCGTGATCTCCTGTGCAAGCACTCGAAATCTGCTGGCTGCGTTGGACCGTGAGAGTGGTATGGCCTCTTCCTGTGTGTCGTCAAGAGCTGCCCGAGCGGCATTATCGGCGTCTTCGTTCCCTATGACACCGCAGTGACTTGGAAGCCACTGAAATGCCACGTGGTGTCCTTTCTCATGTGATGTATGGAGTAGGTATCTAATATCGAATACGAGCTGTTCGTATGGCCCGCAACGCAGAGCTGATAGCACAGATTGTAGGGCTGCCTTTGAGTCACTGAAGATTGGCCATTGTTGAGGTGGTTCCCGATTGACGAAACAAAGTGCAGTGCGAAGAGCAGCTAGTTCCACAGATGTTGATGTCGTTGGGTGGTCAGTCCTGAAGCTGATGGTAGTAGCTCTTGCTAGGACAACCACAGCACCGGACGAACCGCTTGTGATCGGCAAGCCCCTGAAGCCTCGCTGCATGAAAAATGTCACGTTGGTACCGTACGAACAAGCGTGTCTGGAAGACCAGAAAATTGTTTTCCAAGTGGCTCATCAAACTCGACGACCAAATGAGAAGGGATGACGAAAAAATTCTTTTGATTGTCGACAACTTTACTGTTCACATTGTGAATGTTTGCTTGACGCACATTCACCTGGAGTTTCTGCCGCCAAACAACACGTCGTTGCCCCTAGACTAAGACATTATAAAGAGTGTAAGGCAGAATTTCATAAGTACCTTCTGCAGCAGTTGATTATCAACCTCCGTCTAAAGCAGCCGACTGCACTCAATATTCGTCAGGCAGCAGAAATGCTCACGGGAGCTTGGCGGAACTTGAACGCGTCCACCATTAGCAACTGCTGGTGAAAAAAACAGGGCTCGTCAAAAGCCCTCTGCAGCTTAAAGACAACCTAGAGGTGATTGAGAACAACTCAGGAAACCTGTGGACCGAGGTTGCGGAACTGCTGCCTCCCGTCTCTTCCTTTGACGACTACGTGGAGAGTGTCAGCGCAGCAGCGGACTTGACAACCTAGGAGATCGCTAACAGCGTTTGCAACATTTCCAGTGATGATGATTACCCAAACGACTGTGGGTCACCAAACACTGAAGAAGATGAGATCATATTGAACTTTGATGTTTTAGTGCACATGAACAAAGTTCGCACGGTGGAATGATATACAAAACACCTCACCTCCCAAAAAGGTGTGAAAGTGGAAGATGTAGAGGCATTCCTAATCGGTCATGAGTGCAACACGCGCCAGAAGAAAATAACTGATTTCTTCAAATAAAGCAGCTTTGAAGTGAGTGCAACATTTTCATTTGAGAGTTAGCTTGTCTACACACGTCTCTACTGCCAAGGTATGTCATTTTCATTCCGAAGTTTGACCACTGGCTTATAACCGCAAGTTTTTCATTACAACAATATTTCAATATGATTTTTGGCGGTTGGCAGCACACCCTTTAATCAGCTTGTTCACAACAGCCACATGGCACAGAGCTTGGGGTAGAGGCCTCTTGTTTCCAAAGAGCTCAGTGCAAGGCAGGAGTCGAATCGACAGGTTGTTTCTCCAATGCTTCCGAGTTGTGTGTACTCATCCCAGAAGCGGTTAGAGCATCTTTCGTTGTATTTGTGGACTAAACCACATTTTAACGAAGAGTTCGGCTGTTTCTATGCAACATAGGCAAAGCAGTAATTCAAGTCAAAAGTATCTGCACACATATGAATAGGCATTTAACAAAAAAGTAGAAATGTTTAATAGCGTGAACATATAGAGTCCCACGTACTCTCAGAAAAAATAAATAGGTTTTCAACTAGACGAGGCAAGTGTGAAAAAGCTAACGCAAGCAAGAGGCAACACTTAGGTAACTCCCCACAGTTTCAGGCACTGCATTCTTTCTCTCTATTCTTGTCTTGCCTTGTTCTCTGCTTGGACAAGAAAATGTGACTGTGTTAGCGCGGAAAACCTTATCACATTACAGTGATGCTACTGCGGACTTTTAATATGGAGCAATTTTTGGAGCATAACAAATTTCATTTTGGAGCACTTTGGAGCAGAAAATTTGGCATTTTGGAGCAGCTTGGAGCAGCTGATTTTTCACATCACGAAGTATTTTGAAAATGCAAGTTGCAATTTACATTCAATGAATGACCTGAATAATTCATATGTTCTCACGAGAAGCTGCGTAAACATTTCCATCTATTGCAGATCTCGTGGAGGAAAAAATGGTCTTGTGTGCATGCGACACACACACACACACACACACACACACACGCACACATACACAAATTGATATCGTTTCATATATTGCTAGTTTTCCCAGACGTCATCGGTAATATCCAACAACAGAAATGATGGACACATTGGCGGCATGCAGTTATTATAATCACATGTCATGCCGCACTTCAAACAAGCTACTAGCTGCGTTTTCAGAGTAGATAACGTCCGCCGATGAATCGCCAATTGACCTTGAAGCCGCGAGCCTCGGAAGAAACCACACTTGGCCGTCAAGCCGCCTTGCAAGGCAGATGCCACGTCGGTGCCGTGCGTGGCGCTGTGGCTTAATCGGGACTAAAGTCACTGTAACCTGGAAAGTACCGCAACCACCGGAGTGAGCGCAGGCAACACTGCGCTGTTGTTGCCAGATTTGGTCCAACACATCTTTCGGGCGGCAGCAGCTTAGCTATGTAGCTTCGCTCTCAGCTGTTTATATTATCGCAAATCGACACATTTCATCGTCCTTTACATAGAAGATGAGATTGTGCATCTACTGTGCGTGCGAAGCAGTACCGGGAAGTACGATCATAATGTTTTTACAGGCGCCAAATTGGATGAACCAAGACCAGCGATAGGACGGGCACTCGAGAGGGGATTCTTTCGTTTGTTCTCCTTCCCAATAAGTTTTGTGCTCGTTGGAAAGCTATCCAAGGAGTACACTGAAATGCCTAACAACGTGCATAATTAAGCAACATTGCTCGTGTTTTAAACATTTTATGCGTCGCAGATCTATGCGAACCTCGGGCTTGTTTCCATTCACTGTTTTACCCTCGCAGCTAACTCGTAGCTGTTCGACGCGTTGCGGAAAACGCGATCGAGCCGCTCTGTGGGTTTTCTAGGCTTGCCACAGTGAATAATGGCACGATGGCTGCAGCAATGGGTCCTGTGAAATCCACAAACAAAACCATATTTCGCTTAGCTAGATAGGATATAAATTAAAAGTACTCGGAAAGAGAAGCATTCAACTGTGCGCCACCCATTCTAAATGCAAAGCGAACCCGATGCTCGTGTGTCACACAGGATTTTTTTAGGATGGTTGGTATCAGGCGCTGCCACGAATCGTTTATAAGTGTGGATATTATCGCTTTCTAACGTGGCTACCGATTTAACTGCGCACGAAATGTTTCATACAGATCGACTTCTACGAAAATAAATGGTCCCTGACTGCACTACAAGAAAAGGGATGCTAAAATAGAATTATCCAGGTCACGTTCGTGTTGTTTTAAGCAGTAATAAACAACACACGAGAAAATCTATATTTTAATTTTCAACATTGACAGGTCGATAGATCTTTATTGCAGTGGTTTTCTCACTACATTTTGTTATTTTTGACACAGCCGCCCGTATTCCGTCGCTCATAGAGCTACATTTTGCTTGGTTCTGCATATTTCTGAGCATCTCCACGCTTTTTTTTACTCAAGGCAAACCGCAGTGTTCAAAGCAAACACGTGAAGAAGCTTTTCCATCACATTATGGCATTTCAGCAGATTGATAATATACTGCAAAGAGCTTCACAGCTTTGCGATATCAACAATTTCACCAAGTGGGAATCCACTTGTCGCTCTTCATCCTGTGCAGCCAGATAGCACAGCGCTTGCTGTCGCTCTTTCCGCTTAATTGGTATCACAAAAAGCGCTTTCCCGGACTCCCGGCGGTTGCTGCACCCAAAAGTACAGAGCCCGGGCATTTCCTTTCCTTTTGTTTTAACTCGAAAGTTACATACAGTAGCCGACGGAATTTTCGGACTCTAAAAATTCAGACTTGTTGGATATTCCGGGCTTCATAGATGTACCGGCAGGATTCCCATAGAGCTAATGCATTATCGCGACCAATTTTTCGGACGAATCTAGGTGTCAATGTTCGATTTTCCGGACTAAATCGCTCGTCCCGAGCCACGCTACCCGATCTTGAAGGCCGCCATGTTGGATTTTCCGCTGGCTTGGCCGGGCTTCCAGTGCCCCCTGGCCGGGCTTCCAGTGCCCCCTGTATAGCCTTCAACATTAGTACACGCACGCTATTCTCTCGTCTCCGAGGCCATGCCCGCTCTTCCTTGGCCGACAAAACGTTCCAAAAAAGTGGTACTTGCTTTTTTTTTTTCGGTCAGCTCGGCACTATCGTTATATCAATTAAGCGGAATCCTTTTTTTTGTTTTGTTTTGTTCTTTTAAGTTTCGGTTGCGCCGTACGCTGTGTGCGGGTGAAAGCTTGTGAGGGTCAGCCGGCAACCGCAATTTAATCTCCCACACGCGAAAGAGGAAGGCGGCCGGAGGCGCACGCGCGGACTTCGCTCGCGGGGCACGGGAGAAGGCGCCGGAGACGGTGGGGAGTTGCATTCAGCTCTTGCAGCTGCTGCCGCCGGAGCTGGCTGCGCAGGCACCGTATCTTGAAAGCGATCTGCTATGTGGCCGAAGTGTGCGCCCGCGATCTGCGATGGGTACAAAGGGCGTGCGCCGAGTGCCTCAGGGTGTCTACCAAGTTGACATTTTCAGATTCCCTGAGTTTTCCAGGTTTTCCCTGAATGATTTTGCTAAATTCCCTGAGTGAAACGGAACTTTCTTTTACATCAAGATGGGCTGACACCATGTTGCCTGATGCTGTCACTCTTTAGTAAGCATGTTAAAAAAAATGTCGCAGTTTCACCCGAAAGGCGAAGCATCAATTGCGATAGCAAATTAGTAGAGAGCTACACGAAGTAAGGATAGTAGTTTTATCAGCTGTATCAATTTAGACATGCAGCAGCACCAGCAATGCGCCGAACTGTTGTCGACGCCGTCAGCGTTTTACCCGCGTCCGCACCGAACGCGCATGGCGCTGGTGACTGTTGCCTGTGCCTCTGGGGGCGGCTCGGAAGTTTTCGACGAGATCAGAACGGGACACTCATCGAGCAGCATCCGAAGTCTTTACCACCTCCTCGCCTCACCACATTTTTATATAAAAACGCATTTGGTGCCACAGCTAAACGTCGCCTACCCTCCCTCCCTCCATTACCGCACCTTTCGTTCCCTTTCAGTGAAATTACAGCTAATTTAGGGACGGGCGAATAGTGGATTTGAGGTTCGAAGCGAATAGTGATTTGGTCAAATAATTTCGAATCGAATAGTTCGAACAGTATATATCACATATTACAGTAAAACCTAGTTAATTCGAATTTCACGGGATTGAAAAAAAAATGTCCGAATTATCAGGGTATGCAGAAAACATTAAGCAAATGCTTACTACGTCAGCACGATTTTATTAGTATAATGGATGAGCAAATCCTTTCGCTATTTAGCACAAAAGCAGTGCGGATGCTGCAATTCTCGTCATCTCATGACTGATTGGCTCTCGCAGCGGCGATCGAGGCCTCGCGACTTCCTTCGCAGCACGGCCGCAGCGCGCGCCATCATTTCAGACACGCTTTGCACTACCGCGCGCACATCCCGATAATTTTTTCGCCAGTAAGCTCAACGCCAACGGATCACACGTCCATCGTGATGTAGCCAGTGCGCTTCATCCTCGACAGCTTTGCCCCAAGTCAAACCGAAACAACTGCTTGTTGCAACCGCGGCCGCTATCGACACGATTATGAACGGCGACCTTGCGGGGCTTAAGGTATGGCCACGATAGCGGCAAAAACGCCCGCGTCATGCCGTGAGCGGCAACACATCATGGGCCGTATTCTGAAACGTTCGCCTAGGCGAAATTTCTTTTTTCGCTTTCAGGCATGCGCTGATTGGCTGTTTTAGCAAAATTGGATGAGCTGATTGGGTGGTTGAGCCCGACGTCATTCAATTTTGTTCAACCAGCCAATCAGCGCGCACGCTGATTTCGCCTAGGCGAACGTTTCAGAATACGGCCCCATGACGCGCGCGGCAAAAGCGGCAGGAATCGGGGGTTTTACTTTACGGCTTGCCGAGGGTTCCGAGAGTGACGAGGATGACGTCACGGAGCCAATGGCAACCGGACCTCCGCCGCTCCGCACCGGGTTATCAATTGACGATTATCGTCTCTCGCGGTTCTATAGAGGGATTTCTTGACGCTGTCCGATCGCACCCTTTTCGCTCACGGTGATTCCGCGTTCCGAGAGCGCGCGAGATCATATCGCGCTACCGCGCGGCGAGACACGATTACCACAATGGACTTCGCGGCAAGGCGCTGACGCGCGGCAACTTGCCGCTAGTGTGGCCGTACCCGGCCGACGCACGCACCCGGCCGAGTCGGAACTAAACTACCGTTCACAGCAACAACTTCAGACGAAATCGCGGTCGCTATCTATGCGATCATGGATGGCCACTACGCAAGCTCTTTAGGCACGCGGCCGACGTGCGTATTGAGTCAAAACGAAACTAAACGAAACCGCTGCGAAAGAAACCACCGCGGCAGCTATCGACGCGATGATGGGTGGCGACTATGAAATCCCGCGGCCAACGCGTTGTTATGCGCGGCGGTAAGCGCAATAAAGGCACAAATAGGCACGAAGCGTTCCGTCGTTGCTGTCATTCACGTCCGATTTCCGCTGCTGACTATGGCCATGCGGACTCCACCGCTTCGTTTCGTTTGTGCGCTACCGCCGTTTCTGCTCTTCTGCGTCGTACATTTCAGGCTCTTTAGTGCAAAAAACACATAGCCTTCGAGATTTATGGTTGATGTATGGCAGCCATGACGTGAAGCATAGCCTCCGAGATGTGTACCGACTGTCCGCGGCTTTTGGCTGCCTATTCGAGAGCGCTGAATAATTCGAAAATATTGAATCCATGAATTCGAATGGAAGCGAATAACGAACAAAGAATTATTCAATTAAATATTCGACAATACCCTATATTCGCCCATCCCTACAGCAATTTTCCCTGATAGAGGCACAAATTCCCTGAGTTTTCCCTGAGTTTTTCCAGAATATTCAAAATCCCTGAGAATTCCCTGTTTTCCCGGTTGGTAGACACCCTGCAGTAGCTTCGTATGCATTAAAGTTTTTGCATTAAAGAATTTTGAGTAACATCAATTATAGATTGATTATCAATTTGTATAATTCCTGCTTTAATCGCATCTCTTCTTGATGTTGCTGCAAATCAAGCATCGATAAACGATTCTTAATCATACTTACAACGCCGTTTTTTCTTCCCTTTTTTTTCGACGTTCGCGTTGAAGCGAGAGAATAGACAGCGCGAAGGTCAATTTGCCGGCAGTCATCGAGCGAGAGGTGTTCATGTAACCTGTGCGCGCATGACACCGTGCTTATTTAGTTAGTAAGCGCATATTTACAACTTTATACGGCCGATAAAACTAACATCCTTACTTCGTATCGCTGCCTATTAATTTGCTATCGCAATTGATGCTCCGCCTTTTGCGCGAAACTGCGACATTTTTCTTCAGCCGCTCTAAGCCTCCTCATAATTTTTTTTTCTCTGGGGGGGGGCGAATTTTTCGGACTGTTAGGTTTTTCGGACTGCTCGATTTTTCGGACCATTTTTCAGTCCCCGCAAACGTGCGGAAAATCGGTCGGCTACTGCATACCATAAATTACACAAAATCCGACCTCGTCGATGACTCGTACGCGCGGCGTATGCGAGCGATGTCTGTCTGCTTATCTGCTCTGGCGCGGCGTGGATCCACCATCTATGGCGGAAAGTGATCACCTGACGGCAACTGACGAATTGGCGGCGCCACGGCAAAGAGAAAAGGGCTGCGGTACTTTCCAGGTCCAAGTGACTTTAATTGGGACGCACGCGCTAGTGCTTTTTTTGTCTCCTGTTTGCAACTAAGGTTGCAACTAAGGCTAGCCCTATCGTCACGTTGCACGTTTTAATTCCCCGGTGGTATAATTGGCGATAGACACCATCAAATCAGAGACTGTTTGGCGCAGTTAGGCGCGATTTTCGTTGATTGTATCAGAATGGCGCAGTAAATACCATTTGGCGCACTTTGGCGCAGTTGGCGCAGGAGTGGAATCACTGACACTATTGGTGACCGTTTCGCTCTGTTCTCTGCAGCCAACCACGTTCAACTTGTTCCCTGCCAAAGAGGACATCAAATGTGCAAAATGTGGCAACGTGTAAAGTAATGTCACCACATAAAAATGCAATTGCACAGCAGGAAAGCGAAAAAATAATTTTTTAAAGACAATAGTCTTTCTTGGGCTGCCTAAACGCAAAAAACTTTGTCTGTCTGTCTGTCACTCGATTCAACCGCCCGGCTAAAACCAACCAAGCTACTGCACTGGTCGCACGAGGTCAGACACTTCAACATTATACAGTGCACAGGAAACCTCAGGCCTATTTGAGGCAAAATACATGTACATAACCGTGATCCGCAGTTCATTTAATTAAGAACTGGTTTTTCCGGAAACTGGTTTTACGGTTAAGGAACTAAGGACTGGTTTTTATGTTAGTAAATGAATATTGATGCGTTAGAAATGGTGTCGAAGAGGCGCTACGCGTTACAAACAAGCCAACTGAAGCCGCGGCTCGTAGCTGGCTTTAAGCCAACAGTAATAAAATGTCCCAGCAGATGGCGCAAGAGCAGGGTGAACGTGGCAAATTTGAATTGAATTCAGCAAAACCTCCATTGCATCCATCATGGCAGGAGTGAGAGGGGAGGGGAAGAGCGTGAGGGGTGGGAGGGTGGAGAAGAGAGTGTGTTACGTATCAGAGACGGCAGAAGATTAGTCTTTTTGACGTCATTTGCAGCGAAGCAAGCAGATATGTGGCCAACTTTTTTTTTGGGGGGGGGGGGGGGGGAGAGAGGGGGTTATGTGCCCAAACCACCATCTGATTATGAGGCACGTTGTAGTGCGGGACACCAGATTAATTTGGATCACCTGGGGTTCTTTAAGATGCACCTAAATCTAAGTACACCGGTGTTTTCTGCATTTCGCCCCTATTGAAATGCGGCCACCGTGGCCGGGATTTAATCCTGCGACCTCATGCTTAGCAGCCCAATACCAAAACCACTAAGCAACCACGACGGGTCCGTGTGAAAGCAAAAAGAATTGAGCATGGGGCAAAAAGAAGCAAACAGAACCAAGCTAACAGAGCGCTCTAGCTGGCTCCGGCAACACCGAAACTGTCGCAGAGGCATCTGGATAGATGAATGGGTGCTATGAGTGTCCCTTTGAAACGGTGGGTTGCGCCACCAAGCTCCTTTCTAATTTTGCCT
Source organism: Dermacentor silvarum (assembly GCF_013339745.2). Classification (NCBI taxonomy): domain Eukaryota; kingdom Metazoa; phylum Arthropoda; class Arachnida; order Ixodida; family Ixodidae; genus Dermacentor; species Dermacentor silvarum. The sequence continues at coordinate 45 of NW_023606713.1, read as the reverse complement.
AATGTCCTTCCTACCTATCTAAAAAAATAACACACAAAGAATTCC
>NW_023606712.1:0-40001 GCF_013339745.2 Dermacentor silvarum | reverse complement strand
TGTTCAGAACTTCCTGCAAAACTATAATCTGTTGTGTTGTAGCTTGCTTAGGTGTTTATCATGAAATAATGCACCCTTTCTTTGCTACCTCTGTTCTAAAAGCTTACGCATTGCCAAAGGCTAAGTACAGCTACCCACAAGCACTTACGAGAAGTCTTGTGATCAAGGCATAATTCATCATAATTGGCTAGTTGGAACAAAAATCGCATATTTTGATGCAGCGGAATGTTCTACCTAATTTCTGCGTATTACTTCTTTTTTTCAGCTTCAACAACTTGTTTGAATGGAGGAATCATGTCTGTGGGAGGTTGCCTTCAATACAATGAATGCCATCATGGGCCATGCAGTTCAACTGCCGTACAGCCTGCATGGTAAGAAAAGCAAGAGACTGTTTAACATGAGGCTATGCAGAGTGGGAACAGGTGATACGCATTTAATTTCTCAATTTTGTGCCTTTTGCTTATATTATGCACTGCTGGCAGTGTAGGGATAATATAGGTATATGCATTGCATGCAGATGGTGCCTGTGAGACGCAGAGATCGACATCAATCAAGCACAAGACTTCATAAGAATGTGATTTCCAGGCGCCGTCGACAGTGCTAATAGCAGAAGGCGGCGTTACGCCGAAGCGGCTCAACCCGTTCAGCATCTTCAAGTGCCCCTTTTGCGAGCCCAGCCTCAACCCCCCGTAGCGTCATAAACAAAGCTTTCGTGTGTGGCCCGCTGAATTGGGGATACGAGCGACAATCTGTATCAACCTATTTTAAGACCAATAAAGAAATTATGAATCATTATTTGGTGATTTTATAGTAGATCACGGCATGTTGCATCGATCTACCATGCAACATTTGCGCAATTTAAAATCGTAGGAAATAACGGCATCGCCCACATACATCACAACATGGCCATGCCAGTGGATAATGCGGGACAATAAATTGACTAAAAGTGGCAGAGCCGGCTATTGACCAATATCGGCGCTGCAAGTAGGCAAGGTGGGACAGTATAATGGCAATGACCGGCAGAGCCGGCTAACTGCCTGTATTGGCGCTGCCACACGATGGCCGAAATAGGCCCTCTAGTGGCATGGACACACTGGGTCATTCCTGACGCGGGTGGCGCTGCCGGTTTCGGGCCTATATTTGTACCGGTGTTTACCGTGATATTGCCGTGCTGGGGCCAGCCTGGTTGTGCTGCCTGGGACTCTTTACGTCACCCCACCCACATATATATCTCGTCGCAGGGGTGATCACTGCAAGGTTTCGTGCACGTGTAAGAACTGTGAATTTTTCACCATCTTTTTTTCCTCGTGCAGCCAAAGACTGGAACGGCCTTCCTCGCAATATCGCCCCTATAACCTGTCCATCATCTTTTTCTGCCAATGTGACTTAATACCTGTTATCGCAATTTTGAATGTTTTTTTTATTCCTTATGCACTATCGACCCCAAAAGTTTACGGACCAAGGGATCTGAGAAAAAGCTGAATATCTCCGCAGCCTCAGACCACAACCTGGTATTCCCATTTCCAGCCTCTACTGGTATATGGGAACAACATTGCGATGTACAGTTTTACTGGCTACTTGTAAAGGCTGCTCGCGTATATGGCGTTTTGTGAGAACCCGTGGTCTGTAAACATTTTTGGTCGATAGTACACCCACCCCTTATGTAAAACCCCCTCGTGGGGCCTTTAAGGTAAATAAATGAATCAAATGATATTGTGGGCTATATTAGAACACGTGAACGTTGGATCCGTTTTAAGGGAGGGTGTATCCATGGCATACAGGGGTTGCACGACGCGTCTGATAGTAAATGAGGCGGTTGAAGCACGCATCAAAGTGGAACGCTCGGTACATCAGGGATGCCATTTTTCACCATTGCTTTTTTTCAAGTGCATTGAACCTTTAGTTTGGACCTTTTTTGGGCATAATGAATAGCACCACCACACGAGGCTTTCGCCTCCATGCAGCGGAAGTACGTCTGCTTGCATATGGAGACTACATACCACTATTTTTGCTGATCCTGAAAGCATCATTTTAGCTGTAGCAGTTGTCAAAGATTTCTGTAGGCTTTAGTGGTGGCGCAATCAACTCGGGAAAGTCCTTCGGATCTTGGCATGGATACTGGCCAACGACCCCAAGCATTTTCTGCAACATCAGGTGGGATACGACTCCAGCATCCTATTTGGGAGTGCCGTTGGAAAATTATTAAGATAGCGAGCCTTGGTGGCGGCGGACAGCTGTCTAAGTGCATGAAAAGGCTGACGACCTAAAGAGCTTTTAGTGGTCTATTTTTGCGAGAGCAACGATGCGCAATTTGTTTCATTGCGATAGCAATTATATGGACACTCTAAGCACATTCCTGCCATCGCCGTCGTCGTCGCCGTGAGGTTCCCTATAAAGTCCAACGGGGATAAACTCCTCGCCGCGCCCCGTGTGCTGCATGCGCGAGTGAATGCGCGCCTAGGACGCGCGCTTTCACGGAGACCGAACGCACGGCAGAGAGCAAACGCAACGTCTCCGGTCGTGCGAAAGGCCGTGGGGGGATGGGAGAGAGGGAGGGGAGGCGACGTTTAGCTGCGGCTCTAAATGCGTATCTTGCGACCGGGCGCAAGGGGAACTCCCACTCGAAAGGAGAAAAGCGGGAAGGCAGCGCGTATCGGGAGGCAGGGTGCGCTGCGTCCACTCTGCCAGGAACTGCGTACTTTGCGCGGCTGAGGGCTGTCGAACGCACCGTATCTTGAAAGCAATCTCCACACGGCTCTGACCTTTGTATGCACTGTGCTTTCGGCGCTCAGTTTCCGTTGAAGCGATAGACCACACGAACCTTCAGTCACTGGTCCTGTCGCGCTTGGTCACGCCAGCATTTTGACAGTGCTTGTCTGCGGTCATCGAGTGTGATCTATTCATGTTTGCTTGTGCGCGCTGACACGAAGCTTGTTAATTTAGTTTGTAAGCGAATGTGTCCAAGTTTATGCAGTCCATAAAACTACTATCCTTACTCCGTATATTCTACTAGTAAATTTGTTATCGCAATTGATGCTTCACCTTTCGGGTGAAACTGCGACTTTTTTAATAGGCAAACTTTGGTATATAATGCACGTAATTCATTGTTGATGTGTGAGTGTTTAAAAAGTGCACAGAGTTGTTGCCGTTTTCATTTGAGGATCTACATGCGATCGTACATGATGATCCAAGTTTTTTCGTATTGTGAGCTACGGAGGATTGAGTATGTGGCACCTCTACATACGACAGTTAGTTAACAGACTCATGTTTTTAGAGATGTATCGCACCCGTTTCTGGGGATCCTTTGTCATGTTAGACTAGGAAGAGCATTGCCAAATTTTGTAGTCGTGTCGGAAAGTATGCCGGGGGGCCTCGGAGGATACCTAAAAAAGGTCTACCTGTCGTGTATTTTCCTGCAGGCTCGTTTTTCATGGGACCACCTTTGGAGTCTGTCGCGGAAAAAAAGTACATAAAGATCTATGTGATGTTGCCTTACCCTTTCCACTGTGTAGATCACACTATTGTGCCGGATTAAGGGCAAACGTTCTCAAACGAGTTAAAACCATGAGTGTACCAGGAGTAGTTGAATATTTTTCTTCAAATTGCATACAAATACGTTACATGCGAAGACTTATATGGAAGAAAAGGAATTTTCGTAGCTTGGGGACTCACTTTTTTTTTCATTTGACGGAAACCAGAACTGATCGAGCATCTATTTTTGGAATGTTGTGAAGCATTTTTCTCTTGAGATATCTTACAACGTACTCTCAAGAAAGGCCTACGTGTGGACTCTTTCGCTCATAAGATTTTTGCCAATTGAAAACGAGGATGGTATTTCATTTGACCTCATTATCCTCTTGGCGATCTAGGAAGGCAGTTCGGAACGCTGACATGGACGTGAAGTGGATAAGGCTATATTTCAAAGAAATGATCAATAGAATCATAGCTGTGTACCAGTTTCAGACCCCAGAGCCTAAATCGATGCCTTGAGTTATTGTTAAACATGCGTGACTATTAACGGGATCGCACAAAGCGAGTTCCTAGAGTCTGTTCCCCCGAAATTATCTTTTTCTGTGATTGTGCTGCTCAGTGGGGCAATAAAGAAGAAAAAATAGAGGGTCAGGCCCTCGGCTTCTTAGCTTGGGCTCTGAGGTCCGAAACTCACCACCGCCGACGTTTTTCATTTCGAATTTATTTTGTTTTATATATATTCTCTTCATGACGATTCGTCTTACGTGGGAGACGGGCGGACGGACGGACGGAAGGGTTTACTCGTTGGGTAGGCATAGAAATGCTTAGGCATTTAATAAGGCAATATACAAGACGCAATGAAAGACGCATAACAACACGGGCGCCCTGTGTCCTATTGAGCTACTTCATTTTTGACAATGCTGCACCAACTGCCTTCACTTTTATTATGCTAGAACGCAAACTATGGGAAAGAGACACAGATTTGTAGAAATGCCAGAGCTACAATAACGGCATGACAGCCAAACAAAGGGTCGTTTGTAGAGAATGGTGACGCCTTGAAGATCACCTCAATGTATATCATTCAAAAAAATATGTCTAAGTTGTCGTTTATACGTACAAGAAACGTGAGTACAGTAGTTGATGTCAACGACAAGGACCCGGTTTTGCAAAACCCTATTACACAAAAATCGTTCCTAAGGAAAAATTCTAGCCAATGCTAATGCCAGTCATACTGTCAAGGAATGCGGCCAGTTCATCACAAACAGGACTTACAAATAAGAAGCTTCGTGAATTTGATCCGAGGTCTTCTTGCGCGCATTAGCGAACCATGTGTCTTGCCGTTTAGGCTGCACTTTCTTCGGAATCGACCCACATTTTTCAAGTTTCAAGTTTATTCTTTTTTTTTAATTTCATATACAGCCTCCAAACATACATCGCCACATCAGGAGGGAGGCTAAAGGCTGTGTGTGCCTGACGAGGCCTACCCTCCCGGTGATGACAAAAAGTGCATTTGAGACGACAACAAGCTTTCTTCTAAGGTAACATTAAAATCGCACAAAGAAGGAACATCCACAATTCTGTGCAGTATATAAATGTTTCGACATAACAATTTTTAAAATTACAGCTGTGAAAACAAACAAGAAAGACGGCACACAAAAATCAATAAATAAGTAAACCACCGTTATCTAGCAATGGTGTAAGTAATCTGCAACAGCACTCCGCTATCTTCGTGGTGCGCCCATATTTTATATTGAGTATATTGTTACGTGTGAAAGGACACAGACGGAAGAGGCTATTTACAGGCTATTTACACAGAAGCCAGACAGCCAGGCCCACAATCGCTCGCACCAAGAGCACAGACACACTTCGTCGTCTTTCGCGCGGCGGCTCGTCTCTTCAACATCTTTCGATGTTATCGTAATACTACCCCCCCGGCGGCAAAAGCGCCGTCACGGTGCTGTTAAATATCCAAGGTGCTTGTAGAGGTGTAGGGTTTGAGCCGAGCGACGTGGACAATATCACTGGTGGTCACAGCGGAGGACGTAGTGGGCGTGGCTAGAACGATTTCGTAGGTGACATCGGTCACTTGGCGGAGCACGCGATATGGGCCTGTGTAACAGGAGAGCAGTTTTTCACAAAGGCCAACTTTACGCGATGGTGACCAAAGCAACACGAGGGTGCCGGGCGCAAAATGCGCATCACGGTGACGGAGCTCGTAGCGTTGTTTCTGTTTTTCTTGAGACACTTGCAGACGAGCACGCGCAAGTTGGCGAGCATGGTCAGCACGGGCGATTGCATCACAGGCATAATCGCTAGTTGAAGCTGTGGGGAACGGGAGCACAGTGTCTAGTGGTAGCGTCGGTTCTCGGCCATACAATAGGTAAAACGGGGAAAAGCCAGCAGTTTCGAGACGGGAAGAGTTGTATGCAAAAGTAATGTAAGGTAGAGCGAAGTCCCAGTCACGGTGGTCGGCGGAAACGTACTTCGATAGCATGTCTGTAAGCGTGCGGTTCAAACGCTCAGTGAGGCCGTTCGTTTGTGGGTGGTAGGAGGTGGTAATTTTGTGCTGTATTGAGCAGGCACGCATGATGTCGTCAATTACTTTGGACAAGAACGTACGGCCACGGTCGGTGAGCATTTGACGCGGAGCACCATGCATCAAAATGATATCGTGGAGGAGGAAGTCCGCGACGTCAGTAGCGCAACTGGTCGGAAGAGCGCGTGTTACGGCGTAGCGGGTCGCGTAGTCCGCAGCGATGGCTATCCACTTGTTTCCTGATGTAGATTCCGGAAAGGGGCCGAGAAGGTCTAAGCCAACACGATGAAAGGGCTCGGCAGGGATGTCGAGTGGCTGCAGGTAACCAGCGGGGAGCTGGGAAGGCTTCTTGCGTCGTTGGCAAAGTTCACAAGCAGCGACGTAACGCCGTACGGAACGGGCAAGGCCCGGCCAGAAAAAACGGCGACGTACTCGGTCATAGGTTCGAGAGACGCCGAGGTGTCCTGCCGTTGGGGCGTCGTGAAGCTCTTCTAGAACGGTTGAGCGGAGGTATTTAGGGACTACAAGTAGGAACTCGGAGCCGTCCGGATGAAGGTTACGACGGTATAGAGTACCGTCGCGGAGTACGAAGAGGCATAGAGTAGTATCGGCCGGAGAGTGTTCCAAACGGTCGATGAGTGCTCTGGTGTAGGCATCACGACGTTGCTCGTCGGCGAAATGAAGGAGCTGGGATACTGAGAAAACGGAAGCAGCACTGTCAGTATTGGAGGAGTCAGAGTCGTCAACGGGGTAACGCGACAAGCTGTCAGCGTCTTGGTGCAGGCGGCCAGACTTGTACACCACGGAATATGAAAATTGTTGTAGCCTCAAAGCCCATCGACCAAGCCGGCCTGTAGGATCTTTGAGCGATGAGAGCCAGCAGAGAGCATGATGGTCAGTGACGACAGAGAAAGGGCGACCGTAAAGGTAAGGGCGGAACTTCGCAACTGCCCAGACAACAGCAAGGCATTCTCTTTCCGTAATGGAATAGTTGCGCTCCGATGGTGATAGGAGGCGGCTTGCGTAAGCAATAACGCGATCCTGGCCACGCTGACGCTGGGCTAAGACGGCACCTACACCATGACCGCTGGCATCTGTACGCAATTCTGTAGGGGAATCAGGGTCGAAGTGGGCGAGAATGGGCGGTGAGGTGAGAAGAGTGACGAGACGAGAGAAGGCGGTGGCTTCTGAAGTACCCCACGAAAATTGTACGCCTTTCTTCAAAAGATTAGTGAGGGGTCTAGCAATTGCCGCGAAATCCTGAACAAAACGACGAAAGTACGAGCATAGCCCAACAAAACTGCGAACGTCTGCGGCTGTCTTCGGAACCGGCAAGTCTCGGACGGCGCGAGTTTTGTCGGGATCAGGCTGCACTCCGGAAGCGTCGACGATATGGCCCAGAACAGTAATTTGGCGGCGGCCAAAACGACATTTGGACAAGTTTAGTTGCAGCTTCGCCTTTCGAAATACATCAAGTATAGCTGTTAGACGCTCAAGGTGAGAGTCGAACGTTGGCGAGAAGACGATGACGTCGTCGAGGTAACAGAGACACGTGGACCATTTAAAACCTTGGAGCAAGGAGTCCATCATACGCTCAAAGGTGGCCGGGGCATTGCATAACCCAAACGGCATTACTTTAAATTGGTATAGGCCATCAGGTGTTACGAACGCGGTTTTTTCTCTGTCCATGTCGTCGACAGCAATCTGCCAGTATCCAGAGCGAAGATCAATAGAAGAGAAATAGCTGGAACCGTGAAGGCAGTCAAGGGCGTCGTCGATTCGTGGGAGCGGGTAGACGTCCTTCTTAGTAATTTTGTTCAAATGGCGGTAGTCTACACAGAAGCGCCACGTGCCGTCCTTCTTCTTAACCAACACCACAGGTGACGCCCAGGGACTCGAAGAAGGCTCAATGATGTCTTTATCTAGCATTTTGGTCACTTCATTTTGAATTACTCGGCGTTCCGACGCAGAAACGCGATATGGTCGTCGGTGAATAGGCGTAGCATCGCCAGTAGGAATCCGATGCTTGACCGCGAGCGTCTGGCCTAAAGGGCGATCGTCGAAGTCGAAAATATCTCTGTAGGCCGATAACACTTTGGAAAGGTCTTCAGCCTGAGTAGAGGACAGGTCCGCCGCAACCATTTTCTTTATGTTGGGATCGGCGCCCGAGGCTGGCGTGAGGGGCACGCCAAGCTCGGAAGAACCATCGGCTGATAAAGCTGCCACTTGATGGTCGCCGAGGCAGTCAACGTTGGCAAGGCAAATACCTTGCGGGAGAATTTGTTTTGCCAATCGAAAGTTGAAGATAGGCATGCGAGTGGAGTTATTAGTAATGGTAAGAATACTGTGAGGCACGGTGACGTCATACTGTAGTGGAATGTCGGGCAGAGGAGTGACGAGGTACTCGCCATCAGGAACAGGTGGGGAAGACAACAGTTCAATATAGGCTATTGACTTTGGTGGTAGGCGAATAAAGCCTTTGGGGCGTAAGCGGCACTGGGGTTCATCAGGAGGTTCTGCGAGAATCGGCAACTCAAGGCGAAGGGTGCTGGCAGAGCAGTCAATAAGAGCAGAATGTGCAGAAAGAAAATCGAGTCCGAGAATTAGGTCGTGGGGGCAATGAGCAAGCACGGTGAAGAGGACAGGAGTGTGGCGGCCGGCGATGCTGACACGTGCCGTACACATGCCGACGATAGAGACAGTACCGCCATCCGCGACGCGGACGACGCGTGCCGACGCTGGGGTGAGGAGCTTTCTGAGTCGTCGTCGGAAGGCAGCATTCATAATGGAAATATGGGCCCCTGTATCGATCAGTGCAGTGACAGGATAGCCGTCGACGTCAACGTCAAGAGGGTTTTGGTTCGTAGGCAACGTGAGCACAGGATTTGAGGGCAGGGTCGACAACGCAGCTTCACCTCCAGAAGCTGCAGTGTCTAGTTTTCCGGCGGCATCCGGGAGGTGATAGGCGGCGACGAAAATCGACGGGGTTGGGGCGAACGAGCCTGGTGGCGTCGAGGTGAGGGCGAGCGGCTGTAGCGACGGTTCGGAGCAGGGGCATCAGCGACAGTGGGTTCATGGCGGGAGGCATAGGGAACAGAAGGTCCGAAGGTGCGGGGATAAGCGGTGGCGTATGTCCGAGGAGGAGGTGGCCATCGGTTGCGGCAGTGACGAGCGACGTGGCCGATGCGACAGCAGTGGAAGCAGATCGGCCTGTCATCAGGGGTACGCCATTCGGACGGGTTGCGGCGAGATGTGGCAGAAAGGGACTGCCGAGGGCGAGGAGGGCCACTAGAGAACTGGGGAACGCTAGGTTGAGACGTTGAACACACGGAGTTCAGACCCATGTTTTCAAATTCCTGTCTGACGACGGCCTGAATCATCGCAATCGTGGTAGCTGGCGGATCAGGAGGCGTCGTGGAGAAAGCTGAGGAACAGGCAGCCTCGAGCTCGCGACGAACAATTCGGGTTACGTCGTCACAGGTGGTGGCCTGACGCGGTCGACCCTCACATGTCGACGTAGCAGCAGTGTTGGGTAGCCGCGTGATGTGGGGTGCGATACGGCGGCTCTTAGCGTGTTCAAATCGACGGCATTCTTTTATGATGGCGTCGACAGTCGAGACGTTGCCGAAAACAAGCAAATTGAAAGCGTCGTCGGCAATGCCTTTTAGCACATGGGCCACTTTATCTGCTTCGGACATATTATCGTCAGCTTTGCGGCATAGAGCTAAGACGTCGAGGATGTATGAAACATACGGCTCTGTAGAGGTCTGCACACGAGACGCAAGAGCCTTCCTCGCGGCAACCTTGCGCCCAAGAGGGTCGCCGAACAGTTCCCGAAGCTGTTCTTTGAAAGTGTCCCAACTGGTGAACTCGTCGTCATGCGTTTGGTGCCACACGCGTGGGGTGCCGCCGAGATAAAAGATGACATTGGCGAGCATAATGGTTGGGTCCCACCTGTTATTAGCACTGGCGTGTTCATAGAGCTTGATCCACTCGTCAACATCCTGTCCCTCCAGGCCAGAGAACACACCAGGGTCGCGATGTTGGGCAACCGTGACGATAGGCGTAGTCGGGCGAGCCGAAGCCGTTGCAGAGGCGGTCTCGTCACCGGGGGGCATGGTGACAAGCTCGATGATACCGACCACTTCGGAGTTCCGTGGTGAGGACGGGGATCGCTAACCTCCACCAGAATGTTACGTGTGAAAGGACACAGACGGAAGAGGGTATTTACAGGATATTTACACAGAAGCCAGACAGCCAGGCCCACAATCGCTCGCACCAAGAGCACAGACACACTTCGTCGTCTTTCGCGCGGCGGCTCGTCTCTTCAACATCTTTCGATGTTATCGTAATAATATTATCCCCAGCACCTCCACCAGTGTCAGCGGGATGCGAAGAACAGCACACAGAACGACGGTGGTGCGACAACAAACACAATCTTTATATTCAAGGCCCAACAAGAATTGTCCGCGCCAACTTTATCTTCTTCGGAGAGAGAGATGCTTGCGCTCGTGTCCCTCCCTTCGCTGTCTTCTTTAATCGTGACAATATAAAGCCACCCTTCCGGTTCCGCTTATAGCCGCTCGGGTTTATGCATATTTGGGGCATGTTGCGAAGTTCGAGGGTCCGAGCGGTCACGAAGGTTCTATGTCTGGTGACGTGCCATGTACCGGGAGAAGAAAAGGCCCAGAGAGATCAGAAAAGGATTTCATATACAACAGTACATGGTATTTTACACGAAGGGTTCCATGATTCTTGGAGCCGTCTACATGCTAACGTTTTGCATGTTTTAGCGTTTACATCTCCGAGCCTCTTCACAACACTTAAGCCCCGTTTTTTTATCAGTTCATATCTCCCTTTCACTCGTCGAGGGATTTCATTGGGGCTCTTCTCGGATATTCACAGTCGGCGACCGTTCGCATAACCCCGCCCATCATACGGCGCCGTTCCGCCGAGCTCCGCCTACAATGTTGCTCGATCGCACCCGCATACCAGGCAACGGGTGGCACCTTCGTAACCAAACGTCGAAGTTGTTCCAACGGAAATGCCTGACGCTGGCACTTTAGAAGAATTAGTGACCTCTCCGTGACGATCAGCTTGTCAATCAGGAGACTGGCTTTCGCGGAAGCTACCACCGAGCCCCGTCGTAGTCAGGGTAGGTAGCGGTGATTCACAGAAACACACGAAGAGTGACTTTGCCGTTTTAGCGATGGACGAGGCCGATTTCTCATTGCAGCCTAAATTCTAATTGCTCCTCCATTAGTCCATGGTGACGGTGACGCTCCTCGGCATCGAGAAACGATGAAGCGTGAACAGCACTCCACAGCTGCACGCCTGTCGGTAAAGCATTCTTTGTCCCGAAGGACCGCCAGGCACAACAGGCAGCCCATGTGGGTTCATTACTGCCTTATTGAGCTAATTACGCATTACCACGGCTCCTACGTGCTCTGCGCTACCTTGGTGCATATTTTCATTGAAAGTTTCATTTTGACGCTATATTCGTTGCCCTACGTGCGCTTGGAAGGCCTAAAATTACCTTATTTTGACGAAAGTGGTCAGAAAGGGGCAGGCAGAATCCAGATTTAACGAACTCCAAACCAACGTAGAATATTCAATAAAAGACCTGGCCTTCAATAGATGCTTGTGATTGTGACAGATAGAATGACGAAGAAGCAAAAAGAAAAACGAAGCAATAAAAAACACCGCATATCCACGGGGTGAATGATGATGAGTGGGCGAAGCTCCGGAGGGAATCATCGATAAACCGTGAATCTTCCGTGTAATTCGCCCAGTCTCGCCGCACTAAATCGAACGATTGACTTCCACCAATGACACGCGCCATATGTGACGTCATTCCCATTTTATAACAGCGCCCTTCATTATAACTGCACCATCTCCCGCTTAAGGGGACGCTAGCACAAACGCGTTAGAAACGTGCAGTACTCTCTAGTAAGGGGGAGAGGCCACAGCGTCTTACGCAGCCGTTTATGCATGCCGGAACGTGCACCGCGTTTGCCGACGCCATCACATGACTGCTGAGAGAGTATAACCCCCGTATTCACAAAAGCTCCTCGACTTGAACTTGACTTGCCACCGCCTTCAACGCGTTTCGAACGCGCTGCCCAAGGCGGTGGCAAGTCAAGTTCAAGTCGAGGAGCGTTTATGAATACGGGGGTAAGGCGGAGAGGCCACAGCGTCTTACACCAGCTTCTTACACGGGCCGTAACGCGCTAGCACAAACGCGTTAGAAACCCGCAGTCTTTCGTTAATGTTGGGTATTTATTGTCATCGTGGTGCGTGTGTCCATGTGCGCTTCGTGGCGTAGTGGTTAGCGCCGCGCGTTTGGAAGCGAGGGGTCCCTGGTTGGATTCCGCGCTACGGACACAACTTTCGGAATTTTTTTTCATAAAAGTAGACGTGGCTACCTACTACGATGCCGACGACGACTACTACTACTACTACATACTACAGAGGAGGGACGGACCCACACCCTAAGGAGCTTCGCCCCTAAAACTCACAGGCCTGCGAGGCACACGCAGCACAGTCACAGCGTAAGCTTGTGGAGCGGCTCGAAAGTAGCTTCAATTTGGGCACTACGCACAACAGGGTCTTCGCGGCAGTCTGCTCGTGTCGTTTTGACGAGAACGATCTCAACTGTCCGACCGGCGACGACGGCGAGCTGCGTCTTGTAAGACTCTCTGCACAGCAGTCTGCTGAGCCCGATCAAACCTTAGAACTCCAACTTAGATTTCGGGCGCGCCGCCTTTGCAGGCACCTTAACTAGATGGCGCCGGCATACTGGCGGAGGCTTGGCAGCTCGGGAGCGCGTTGATTGCGCGCCTCGTCTGAATCGCGTATCGTCGTCTGCGCCTGCGGACGCTGCGTTTGCAGGCATATTACCTAGATGGCGCCACCATACTGGCGGAGGCTCGAGTCGTCTGCCCCTGCCTGTTTGCCTTATATATGGGTATTTTTCGGGGCCCGATAGCAAGCGCTTGCGTGGCTCAGTAGTAGAGTATCCAGCTCCCACGCAGAGGCCGCGGGTTGGGTACTTTTTTCGCGTTTCCGGCGATAGCGGTTACGCGGCGGACGCCGGCGGCGGCATCATCGCGACCCGAAACGGCTATTGGAATGAGCCCATAACAGCTTACGGTGCAATATCACCAGCCAGCCATTCTCCTGTCAAGAAAATGGAGGTAAGCGAAGCTTGTGGCAAGATGCCGCTGTCGCAGGCGTTCCGCTTCGTTTGCCCTAAACTCAGAGCCGGCGGCTCTTCGCTGACGTTTGGCCTCAACATCACGCTCCCGCAACTCGGAGTCCGCGGCTATTGGCTGAAGTTTCGCCTAGGCTTCGGAAGCTCTCACGCTAGAATGGGCACGTCGACGACGAGCCTCGTGAGCGAGTTTGCGGCGCCGTTGCTCAAACGTACCCTGCTCCTCGGTGGAACGCACCACGCGCGGCCTTCCCATCTGGACGCCGAAACTGATCTGAGACGAGGGAAGCCTGGCGGAGCGCGCGCCAACCCCCTTTCCTTTCCCTCCCCGCAACACACAAAACGACCCTTATTGGTCGCGCGCGTCACGTGCTCCTGCACCGGCGCAGCTTTTCCCGCAGCTTCTCTACTGTCGGAGCAGCCGGGTTTTAGTGTAACACCACCGCCGCCGCCTACACTTGAGGCACTACCAGCTTGGCTTGAAGAAAACGAACATTTCACCACCCATGCAACCCGTACATGTGTGGCCCCGGTATGAGCCACACCTGATTTACTTCTTTATTTCCTTCTCTCTGTCTTCCTTTCTTTCTTTCCATCCTTCCTTCCTTCTTTTTTGTCCCAGTTTACATACCCGCATATCCCTGCATATCCCTGCCAATTTATTGCGGGTATGCGCCACACATGATTTTATTATCATTAATCGTGACCTTCCTAACGAGCATGTGATGTTGATGGCATGACCTATTAGTCATGTTAGTCATACATTCTTACCATTATATGCTAATTTTTGAATATACCAAGTGAACGACACGCGAGTTATTTGCAGGTTTGCGATAGGGTTTTAGCGTGACATTAACACCACCACCGCCACCGACACTTGTGAGCAGTGTTGCCAGATTGGGCTATTTTTATCCAAATTGGGCTACTTAAATTTTTGTTTGGCTGTGTTTTAGACCAGTTGGCTATGTGGCTATTTTTGGGCTACATTTTTACGTAGATCAGCAATGGTAAAAAATCGGGTTTCAAGATTCGCAGTACGTTCGACCCGCTGTTGGTGCAACCTTTTTCTGTTTGTTTCCACATCTGCGTCCATGGCGCGGCGCTATGCACCGGGTTTTGTGCTCGGAGGTAATTTGCACGTCCACCCGTTACAAAAACAAGAGCACCATACAATCATCATCATCATCACTTTGCTAGAAATGCTGCATGCGGTTTTTAGCCCACGCCGGCCAGCTGCTCGCTTGAAGTCCGATTTGACGTGGGCGTAGTTGGTTCTTTTTTCCATGTGTGCGCCATGGGGGAAGTGGGCGAAATATACAAGAAAATACCATTAAGTATTGGAGAAGAACCCATATTTCAAAGGTGAGTGCCCACGATGAGCTCATGCCATGTCCTGTCACTGATTTGTGGAGCAAGCTCTAATGCTTTGCTATTTTTTCTGATAGATTGGATCATACCTTCAGCTGTGGTAAACAACGGAGATGCCACAGACATGGCATACTGCAAAGCGTGTAAATGCTGAGACCGCATTTTCAAGACCTTAAGCTAAATACTGCGAGAAACGTGAAAGTCATGAAGCTGGTTGCGGTAACGAGACCTATCGACTTGCGCTTCAAACCCGGAACTTCCAAGCCGACAATAACGGAGTTGAAAATTGCAGAGCTTCGCCTTGCAGAATATGTCGCCGTGCATAGTTCGCTGTCTACCGCCGATCACTTGGCTACGCTGTTGGCAAGCATATTTCCTGAGTCAAACGCTGAGTCTGGAATAACGCTGGGATGCACTAAGTGTACGGCCTTACTTGCCAACGTCCTTGGCCCTACTTTTCGTGAAATACTGCTTGAAGACATCGGCGAACAAACTTACTCCCTAATCATCGACGAGACCACGGATGTTTCCTGCACGAAACAGCTGGGTGTAGTTGTTCGGTATTTTTTAAATAAGAGCCGATGATTTTCTAACACAGTTTCTAGGGCTTATCCCTATAACGGACGCTTCTGCAATGGGCATGTTTACGGAACTCAAATCTTTCTTAGAATCATGCAACTTGGACATGTAAAAATGTGTTGGCGTTGGTACGGATGGCACGAGTGTGACGTGCGGAAGGCACCACTCCATGTATACGCTGCTGAAAAAGAAATTCCTAAACTGATTCTGGCAAGGTAGACTTGTCTTTCGCTTCACCTAGCCTGCAGCCAAGTGACCACTGCACTTCCAGCTAACATAGAATTCCTTATGCGGGAGTGCTATAGGCTCCGTACAGTCGAGTTTGCGGCTGCTCTGGCGCCATCTGGCGCAGCGACGCAACAGTGTTGGGAAGTGGGCGCCGCAGCTCGGCCGGCTCGATGAGTATTCTTTCCCGCGCGCTACATT
This sequence comes from Dermacentor silvarum, assembly GCF_013339745.2. Taxonomy (NCBI): domain Eukaryota; kingdom Metazoa; phylum Arthropoda; class Arachnida; order Ixodida; family Ixodidae; genus Dermacentor; species Dermacentor silvarum. The sequence goes on along the minus strand of NW_023606712.1, from coordinate 24,408 downwards.
TCGTCTCGGCCACGGTTGAAGCCGTTTTACTTTGTTCACCGGCCTCCTTATTTTTTTTTATATACGTCTTGCGACGGTGCAATGGCATGCGCTTCATCGGCAAGCGTCGGAGGTGAAAAAAACAAAAAAGGCAAGTGGAACCGGCGATACTGCTGCGTAAAGGGCTGTCACAACCACGAAGGCCAGCCCGGGATAAAGTTGTACAGGTTTCCTGGCAAGTCTTATGAGATCGAACGGCGAAAGAAATGGATCGCAGCTGTGAGGAGAGTAAAGTAAGTCAGCTTCTTTTATATTTGTGAGAAGGTTTTGTTCTGTAAAGCGTGCTACACATGCGCGTTTCACAGCTCGTTGTGCGACGCCAGCGGCCATGGCCAGCTGCTGAACATTTAAAAGAAATTTGTCACGACTTTGCTGATTTGACGACTGCTTGCCGTTGTCTTAGCATTCGGTATGATCAGCATAGCACTGGCATGTGCGATGAGCAATGTTTTATGCCAAGGAAGCCTATTTTGTGCTGGCGAGCACTAATTCGACGATCCTCGTTTCGGCCGCTGGCGGTTGAGAGGCGCGGTTTCACATGGTGCGATTTTCCTTGTGATATACATTTGCGATGTATCATTATAAAATCAAAGCGCGTATGCAAGGAGAGGAATTCGCAAGCGAAATCGTATCTTGTGAAAGCCTCGATCATTGTGCATAATGAAAAACGAACATACGCGTCATGTAAATTAAGATCGCCTAGTTAATAAATCTCGTTTATCAGCGCAGCAAGTGGCTCCGACTGGGTCCCAAACGTGTCAAGGAGGATAGCATGGTCACTGCCACACGATCCAACAATCCGAATCGTTTAGCTCACTCGACATGACTGTGCTGACGACAGCCTACGAGTGAGCGTGTAGCTGCACGCGGTCCAGATCGAGCTGTATGACAATCTAAAGTAACAGTGTGACAAGGGCATCAAATGATAGGCCGCGGCGTACAACGCGCCGGAGCGAAATGAGGCATGCATTGCCAACAGTGAGGCGTCGATTAAAAATCGGTGTCAACTACAACGTTTTCAGGGTGCCAGTTTAGTGACTTCAATTTTAGTATAACAGTAAGCTTTACTCGCGTGAAGGATGACGTCGTATACTTGCTTTCCCTTTTGCGAACGACACTTCGCGTGAACGTCCACGCCGTCCACTTCTTTCACACAAGCAACATGCGAAGCAGCGTAGAGCTTGTCTCCGCTGGTTAACGCTGCACCGTGAATGTAATCGTCTATTCCTTTAATAGGCCTGAACCCCGCAAAAACTATTTGTGACATCACAGAGGGCCACGCTTGTACTTTCACGTGCGGCTTTCGGAGGCGTGTATACGTAGTTCCGAAATCTCGCTGTCTTCCCCACTTCCCAGTTTCGCGCCGCCCGCCACATGCGACGCTGAGCATCGCGCCACCGCTGCTGCGCAGCAGCGCCGCCTGTTGACTGTACGGAGCCTATGATGGGCTCTCATACCCGCCAAAATGGTGTGAGCAGTACCGTCTCATCCACTCAGCCATCAATGATAGTGACCCACTCAGGTCGGTCAGCATAGCGAATACAAGGTGGCTAAGTGCAGCTGCAGCTGTGAACTGCATCGTTGACCAGTGGGCAAAGCTGCGTTTGCATTTCGAGCAAGTTCAGATCACAGAGGGTTGCTACACAGCGCGACTGCTGCACGAGATGTTTCAAGATTACAAAAATTGCTTGTATATGCTTTCTATTCGGCCCATCGTGTCTGATTTTGACAATGTAAATAAGCTGTTTCAGTCCGAGAACACAGATTCAGTTATGCTTTATGAAGATTTGGATGTGCATGTAAAGTCAATGTTGTCGAGGGTGGTACTGAAGGAACATGCTGATCCAACCTTGGAGTGGGAGAAGCATCTGCTTCACGTGCGTGCATGTAACTTTGAACCGTTTTCTTGGATACCTTGCACAAAAGCTCACTTCCAGAGGAGGTGAAGGATCAGATATTGTACCGTTCTCACGCGTACCTTGTGGCATGTGTGAAGTCATTGATCAAAAGGCTTCCTGACAATCTGGAGTTGTTGCGGAATTTTAAGTTGCTAAGACCCAGCTGCATTCGTGACATATCGTTTTCTACTTTTCAAAAAATAATTTCCATTGTTTAAATATCGTGCAGCATGTTAACCTATGAAACCGAGTATGTCACCTTACAGGCAATGTAACCGTGTCTCGAAGTGAACGACACTGTGCATGAATTCTGGCGAGCTGTCGCAAAAAGCACTAACAGTGCAGGAGATTCGCTCTTTCCTCACTTGTCAGCGGTGGTCTTTGCGCTACTGTGCTTGCCCGTGTCGAATGCCGCAGTAGAGATGGTGTTCAGCCAGGCCACCGTTACAAAAACAGACCACCGTAACAGATTGGCTGCACGCACTTTGGAAGCAATATTGCATGTGCGATGTGGTTTGAAAGAGCACTTTGGGTGTTCCAACAATTTCAAACCAAGCCTGCGCTTCTTGGATAAATCTAATAGTGCTTCTTTGTACTGAACCAAATATTATTTTTGTTAATATTTCATGAGTCAAATGAACTCGCTTAGTCAGAACTGAATTATGTGAGATTTCTTTATGTACTGTTTGGTCTTATATATGATGTTTACATATGTGATAATTGATGGCTTTTACGATCCCTAACCTTCAAAGTGTGATTTGAGGGACGCTGCATTGTAGAGCTTCAGGTAATTTTATAGCTTAACCGCTGGGGAACAATGGCGAATTATTTGAGTTTCATATCTTTTTTCTTTGCGTGTTTACCTCTTCTAGTCAACCCCTTTGCTTGGCTTTGCGATTTGCTTGGCCGTGTGCATATCTGATATATTTTCCACTAGCAGAAATAATGGCTACATTTTGGCTACAAGCTACAAAGGCGTGACCGCATGTCTGGCTACTTTTGGGCTACAATATCCGCCTGTTTTGGCTATGTTACTCTGGGCCATCTGGCAACACAGCTTGTGAGGCAATGCAAGCTTCACTTGTAAAAATCCGTGTGCTGCCGAAAAATGTGAAGAAGCCTGTTTGTCTCCACCAATGCTTATTGTTATTTAGAGACGATATACTAAGGGAGACTTCGCCATAGAAGCAGTATCCTAATACTGTAATAATTTCATCGCTCTTTGTTGATGGTATCCCAGACCGACGGTCAATGCAACTAAAAAAATAATTGCATTAAAAGCATGAGTCTACATTCGGTACTGCCATTTATGTCTGTTGATTTTTGGTTGTGTTGTCCGGCCCTCGACGCTTCCACTGGTCGCCGATCCGGCGCTCTGCCTGAAAAGTTTGGAGACCCTTGAAGTTTAGACATACAGAACCTCCTACCAACTCGCTCAATGCCCGGTGCTTCTCGCATTGTTCCTGAAAACTGTGTCCACTCTTCGCGCCTCCACGGCACGATGGCGCGAGTTTGGAAGGGAAACGTCAAAAGGCTCGCAGGATGGAGGATGATGCGAGCGTAGCATTCGCTTTCGCCTTTGTGACGAGGGCCACTAAAGGCGGGACCCTACGGCGACGACGACGTCGCGAGAACCAAGCGCGACTGACGCCGAGTGCCACGCCTGGTTGGTTCTGTTGGTCTTGCTGTGCAGCACGCGCTCGAACTTCAATCTCTGTACGGCCCCGCGCATGCTCGTTAAACTGTTCGTCGTTGTGGTTGCCTTGTGCGGATGCGGCGTCGGCGTTCATAGGGACCGTGAGCAAATGTCGACGTCACGGCTGCGCACTGACCGCGCTGCTTGCACATGTACGCTTGTGTGCCAACTTGTGTCGTAATTAGACCTGCTGCTGGATCTCCGTAAAAAGCGCTGCCTTTTGATAGCTTCATAGTCCAGCGCTATCTCTCAGAACAGCAAGGTGAATCAGACTTTCATCAGAGCTCTGGTGTATCGTAGTTACGTTCGGCATAGTGTTAATTTAGGCTTTTTTACTGAATTTATCGCGCTTGCAATTTCTCTTGCAATCTGACGCAATCTTGACGAGTGTCGCAGCGTGGGCAAGGACTTATTTAATCCGTGAACAGCTGCTATTCTAATGGTTTTATTTTCATTACAATATGCAAAACGCCCATGTAACGTTCATAGAGTGCACCTTAAGAAACTCCAGGTGGTGAAAATTAATTAGGAGTCCACCATTACGACGTGCCTTATAATCATATTGTGGTTTTGGCAACACCCCACCATTTTTTAGTGTTTTGAATTCAACTTTATTGTAAATTGAATAGCTTTCCTTGCTATCAACGACAGTGGTGCCCGACAGTCGCACCTTTGATCGCGCCTTTGGACTTACAGCGCTACTAGTCATGTGGCACATTTCTGTTTTTTGGGGCTTCCTTTCACTCTTGGAAAAAACCTTTATGTAGCACGTATTGAACAACAGAAAGCTGGATGGGGAATTTTTCAGGATGGTCAACAATTTTTTATTGACACCTTTGCTCTGAATAAAGTATCTAGTAAGTTGAATTAATATAAATAACAAAATATTTATTGATACCAAATAAAAAAGTAATAATCTGACTTCCTCCAAGCGCCGGCAAACAACATAATCATGGTTGTGTTCAGCTACGCGGCACTTGCACATTTTTAACTTTTGGCAGATGTTGCGTAGGACACATGGTATCGGGGAGAAATTATCTTAGCCAGCCTGCCCGATAAAAGTCTTTATGAGTGTAATTATAATGCCGGCAAACAGTCAGCACTTTTATCAGGCTATAATCCACAAACAAAAAATAAACAACTGGACTAAACGTTGGTTACACTATTTCACAAAAGCCCCAAAAGGACATGAATTTCTCAGTTTCATTCAAGACAGATAAGTAAGCACTGATCGCCGAACCCTTGATGCCCGAATAAACGAGAAAATCAGTGGCTCCAAATGACATCTTAAGCGTAACGTCATATCGCATGTAATAAACCCCGGTGAGATCATGAGTAGGCTGCTGTGGCGAGTGCGCGTATCAAGGGTGACATCCCGAATCCACATCGACCCTGGAAATCGTCCAAGTCAATGTCATAGACCATGACCGGCGCCATGCCCATGCCGTCCGTGTACGCCTTCCTTACTCGGCTGCGCAGCGCAGCCGGGTCCGAGAATGTGGCCACCTTGTGGACGTATCCATGCGTGCAAGAAAGAAATTAGCGACGGTCATAAGGGCTAATGGCAAATGTATGTTCAGTGTAGCTCATCTACAACACCATGTAAGGAATTTCACGCGAAGCTCGCTTTTCTCTTTTATGATACCTTGACGCACAATGACCGAGAAAAAAAACAAGAGACGCGCCAAATTTGCCCAATTACAATATCTATAAGTGGGGCTCGTGTAGTGTGTTTCTACTAAAGACGACCGCATGCTGTCCGGCCTAGAGGACATACTACTGATACCAGCGTATAGACAAGAAAGCGTTCAATCCAGTCGTACGGTGTCTTACTTTGGAATCTCTTGCATAAAATTGACAGTTACAGTAACCACAGGGTAACGGGACGGCCACTTACGTTCTAAAGCAGAACTTTGGAATCTTTGCTAATGTAATGATTAATCCTCTGATATTTATTTGAGCTCCGAAACTGCATAGAATATTTCAGAAAGGGGCTGGCTATGACGTCTTCACTCAAGAAATGGGTCCTCATTTAGTTAATGTTAATGTGCCCCTTGCAGGAGCCGTACCACAATTCATTCCCTCAATCATGCATTCATTCATTTACTACTTCATTCATACAGCATTACTACAGGGGGACGTCCCGCAGTGACAAAATTGTCGGTGGGACCTTAATGTTCACTTAACAATAACATAATTAAAGGTCCCTGAACCACCCTTTCGACTTAGTAAAAAAACACATTCCGCGTATAGTATAGAACAGAATTTCCAGCGCCTGTAGGCGGCCGCCATGTTTTTGTTATGATGGTGATGATGGTGAGGGTACTGCGGGAACGGCGCGGGCGGCGGTGGGCCACAGCGCGTTTTGCGGTTGTCATTCGCCTGCGATGCCTGTTCCTAAGGCGCTGCAGTCGTCTTGCGGTCTCTGAATGCCGGCAAATACATCTTCTTTAATCCGATTGCATTTTAGCTGACAGAAATATACCATGGATATAATTTAGCGAGAGCACGCTGCAGCGCCGTCTGCTTGAACGGAGCTGAAGCGTCGTCTGCTTCACTTCAGTTTCAATGCATGTGGTGCAGTTGACCAAGCATTAATGTTGGTAATGTTGGGCAATTTCCTTAAAGGTAGAAGGCGAATTGGCGTCGGAGTCCGTATCAAGGGTAGGCGAGGGCGATGCCCGGAGAGTAAGTGCGCGGGCAGCAGGGTCGGCTGATTCAATAGGGAATGAGTCTTGTTTAATGAGATTATATGCGCACAAGTTTGTCCCTGAATGATGGCATGGCATGGAGATAGTAGGCCAACACGTCACAACTATCACGGACTTGAACAGTTGTCTACGATATTTCTTCTTGTATTTTTTATGCAAGAAGATGCAGTGGCATCATGTAGCATGCTTACGTGAACGTTGTACAGGCCAAGGCGCCTCTGCGTCATCAGACACTCCGGGTGTTCGGGCGTCCTGATGACAGGCTGCCTGCATAGCGCCGCGTAATGCGCCCTTCCTGGTTGCATAGTGTAGTTGTCCCAGCGAGAAGGTCCCGAAGACGGCGCCCCAAGCTGTGCCACTTCAGCGGTGAACGTCTCGGGCGCCACCTGCGCTCCCGTTTAACGCACTACGTCACAGCTGCAAAATTTAGTTCACTGCTTCACTCAAGCTAGTTTAGAAAAACAATGTGAAGAAACCATCGACGATGACTGTCGATGATTTAACAAGCGAATGAACGAGCAAGAGACACCACTGGCAAATGAACAAACGAACGAAAGAGCGAAAGTTTTTTTTTTCTGGCCGAGTCCAAATACTTACTAACCATCGGCCACCAACACTGAATACGACCTAAAAAGCTAAAGTAAGCTATTTGTTTTAGAAACACGTTTTTATCCTCGCAATTTAAAAAAAAACAAAGATGAGGACAGGAAGGGTCGTACTTGTCTTCTTTAAGCACACTAAGTGTGTTATGACGCCGGGTCCGTTATGGAAACTTCCTTTTTTCTTTATGATGCCTCATATCGCTCAACGAATTGACACTTGCCCATTTAGTGCCTCAAAGCAACGTTAGGGATGTGAGGGATGCTGTGTTGAAGGGCTGTGTTGTGGTGTGGTACTATCCCATCTGAATGCGGCTATGGTAGTCAGAAAATGAACCGGCAATACTGTGCTCGCTGGAAAAACGCCGTAACCACTGAGTCCCCACGTGGGCCTGAAGCTAGCTTTCACAGCTCTCTGCTTGTGCACCGTTGCTGCCATTACGACTACTGCGTTATCCTTGACAAGTGAGTGGAGCTTTAATACCGTGTTACAAGTATTGCCTAGGCTGAGTGCAGACAAAAGAGCCAGTGATGCCATCACACAGCCTCAAGCGGACGGCTCCATGTATGGACCTGTCTGCATTGGTCCATGCAAGGCTCATTGAATTTGCCTTCTAACCATCACGTTACTACCAAAGTTATATGCCCGTTTTCCAGTGTCTTGAACGCCTTTGAGTAAAATCTTCCGTTGGTTCCCGTTCTCTTGAAAGGATAGCGTGTCCATGGCTGTTTATTTATCGATAGATGTGCCATCAGCTGCCAAAATAAAAAACCTCCATCTTTAAAAACACATTCAAATATTTCGGTTCTACGCGCCGTACGTGGCACACCAGAAAGAGATGGTTTTCGGAATAATTTTGTTAACCTGGGTTTCCTAATCGTACATCTAACCCGTGGCATGCGGGCGTTTCTGCATTCTGGCCACATATGCATGCTGTCGTCGCTGCCAGGATTGAACCCGTGACCTCAAGCTGAACTGCGTAACACATTGGGCACTGGGCTACTTCGGAGGTGTACTACGACAACCAGAAGCGTTCTAATAATTCGTTGATAAAAAATGTTGCTGCTTTGCTCCCAAAAATAATCAATAGACCGCGCGTTGTTCGTGGGAAGTCACCTCCAATATTGCCCGAAATCCTTACAAGGCATCGCTCAAACACTAGTCTACACACGTTTTTTTAGCTAATTAGCTAATGTCTGTGACTCCTGTGAAATGTACACAAAGTTTGTGACGTACTGGTAGAAAATAGTTTCATGGGCGAAATGATCTTCCATTCGTGAGGCGAACAGCGCGAAAAATGACTTAGTACGAAGGCAAGGAAGAAGGACACGATATTTAATAAAAAAGACTCTCTTCGCACCAAAATTCAGTTTCTGTATTTAGATTGGTCGTTTACACAGACCAGACGGAACAGAAACGCACAAGTTCAGCATACCGGTGGAAAGGCGCCACCAAATACCTCACACGTGCTAGGTATCTCTGTTATTCGTTATTTCTCCTGATGTTTTTAAATGACGGCCCCTGTGATAAGATATTCGCGTAAAACTCCGCTTTCTCACAGAAACCACGGCTGTACTTCTTGTCGCCACTAGGGGACGAAAGTTGATTTTTCAATTCGGCATATAGTATTAGCAACCCAAGATCACCCAAGATATGCACTCAGACGGGACCCCAGAGAACATCTACCTTCCAGAAGCGCTTGGGTTTAACGCTGATGGCAGTGTTAATTGGTCAGCTGTAGATATAAGCAATAGACGCTTAGCACATTGGTGCAAAAAAGTAAGGAAGAAATGGAGTCCAGGTCTTTACAGATGCAGGTTAGGTTACAATTTTGAGATATTACTGTTAACGAAAGGATAAATTTCAAGTAGATATAGGCAAAATCTTAGACAGCAATAGACAAAGTAAGACCAGAATAGCTCAAACATGCTAGGCGACACTTTGTCGCCGACCCTATTCAATGCGAATGCCAATAGAAATCCATATTGCCATCACGTTTGAATTCACGGACTGAGGAACAAGGGCGAAGAAATTGAAAGTGAATTGGTACACCTTGACTATGACTTTGATATCATGGGCTTCTCGGAGACATGGTTTTCTTCACAGTCAAAAGTGGTCAGCTTGGGAAATTACAATACGGAATTTAGAATTGGAAAACGCGGTGGCGGTGTATCTCTATATTAAACAAAATTTGCCTTATGAGGCAAGGCCCGACTATTGTATTGTGTGTAATGATTTCCAAGTAGTTACTGTAATACACAACAAGGTTGTAATAGCACTGATCTACCGCCCCCCAGACGGTAACCCTGACGCACTTCTTGAGTTTTTAGAGAAGCTTCAACATGATGCTAATTCCAATCGATGATTCATGATATTGCTACACGCGTGTGGTCTTTGATTGTTTGACCGAGATGCGCGGGCGCCATCACTCGAGAAAAGAAGAGGAAGAACGAGCTGGGCTCGCGCTGTGAACCTAACCGGTCAGCTCTGCAACCGCTATTGTAAATACAACCTGTAAATAGTTGCCCGTCTTACTGACTCGTTCTTCGCGTAACCACATTTGGTGATTTTAATATTGATGTATCAAAAGATGGTCCCACTAAACTAAAACTAATGGAATTAATGTTGTCCCATGGCTGTGAAAACATCATTAACACCCCTACCAGAATAACAAGCAAATCAGAAACGTTCGTTGATCTCTGTTTCAATAATTTATCTTCTGACAATGCATTAGCCGGAGTATTAAGCTCTGGTATAAGCGACCACTTACCTTTTCTTGCACTATTAACAATTCCAGAACTGCAGAATTCTCCAAAATACATGCGTAGAGATATAAACGATACAAATATTCTCCGATTTCACTCTCTGATGCTTAACTGCAATTGGGATGACCTGTACCGAGAACCTGATCCATCCAGAACCTGTATAATACAACCTGTTTATGGCGAAAATTGTTAGTAAATATAATACTGCTTTTCCGTACGTTGTTGTAAAAAAACACAAGAGAGCAAGAAAGGAGTGGATTACGCCGGCACTTATAAAGCGGATAAATGAAAAAAAAACTTTTCCAGCATTTTTTGAAAACAAAAGAACAAACTGACCTCATTGATTTCAAAAATTTCAGAAACAAACTAAACAGGGACCTAAGAAGGCGAAAATAGATTTCTGTGCCTACAAGTTTTCTACAATGATTAACAACTCAAAAATGGTTTGGAGTTCAGTTAATAAATTGATAGGAAGAAAACAGGCCACTGGTCACTAGCGATATACAGATAAACGATATTCACTTCAGTGGCAAGGCACTGGCAGACAAATTTAACCTTCACTTCCTTGAGGCAGGATCGTCAAGTAATATAACGCAAACGACTGACCTTAAACCGGCTGAATGCTATATTGAAAGCTCTTTCACTAATTCTTTGTTTTTATCACCTGTTGCCGAGGAGGAAGTAGCCACTGCCATATGCTCACTAAAGAACAGTTCACCAGGCGAAGATGGCATTACCGCAGTACCTATCAAGGCAGTTGTTGATTTGATTGTTGCCCCATTCACTTACATATGCAACAGACTCTTCTTGGCGGGAATTTTTCCATGTGCCATAAAAATAGCTCGCGTAACAATAATTTTTAAAGGAGGTAATAAAAATGAACTTCAAAATTATCGTCCAATATCTATATTGCCGCTTTTCTCTAAGGTCGCGGAACGCCTGATATATAACAGGGTATACTATTTCATAGCAAACAGAAATGTCATTTGTGAAGAACAGTGTGGATTTCAACCAGGTAGATCAACTCAGACTGCTCTACTCAGTATTAAGGATAGCCTACTTCATAACTTTGAAAAAAAGTTTTACACTGTGGGAATATTTCTCGATTTCCGTAAGGCTTTTGATTCCATAAAGCTTGACATATTAATTAGGAAACTACAAATGTATGGAATACGCGGGATTGCGCTTGATCTAATGAAAAGCTATCTTTGGGCCAGGAAACAATATGTACAGCTTCATAATTTTAAATCTGATTTGGGCGTAAATAAGTATGGGGTTCCCCAAGGATCGATACTAGGCCCCTTATTTTTTATACTTTATATCAACGACATAGTAAGCATTCCTTTCACACCAAACATAGTCATGTACGCAGACGATACCAATGCATTCTTTTCTGGCTTAGATCTCCGCGACATTGAGATAACCACAAATTCCTGGTTGGATAAACTAAAATCATGGCTTACAGTCAACCAGCTAGAACTAAACATAAGAAAAACCAAATTTATGATGATGTGTAGTGTTTAATGGCGCAAGGGCCAGCTAAGACCAAAGAGCGCCATGACACATGGTGATGGGTTCTGAATGTATTATAGATGGAGTGGACAGTAGGATGCAAATGGTACATAAAAGGTGGCTGTAAAGAGGCCTAAAACAAATCTCTATAAATTGCGTAAAATATATGAGTGTTAAAATAATGACAAAGACTAATGATGTGAGCTATGAGCGTAAATGTTTCATTACAAAGCGGTGACATAATAAAATATATGCAATAGCACTATTGCCTCAAGAGGTCCTTGAAATCAAGGACTGAGAGGCACGTGCTGTAATAAGTTTTTCCACTGCAGCTGCAGCCTGCAAGTCGAGGCTGCGCTACAGATACCCTGGCCAGATGACTTGTAACGTGTTTACATCTGCTAAAAACTTTAAGATAGCATTAAAATCAAAAAGCGGCTCATGGCTAAGAAAGAATGCTGGGTGAAGAGGGATGTGCTCACGATACGCGGGATAAAAGTACTTTTTACGCTGAGCTTCTATTTCTGGGCACTGGATAAGGACATGGAGAACTGTAAGTATGTCGCCACACCTATCACATATCGGAGGATCACTTCCTGTAAGGAGATACGAGTGTGTTCCATAGGTATGTCCTATCCTTAACCTGCATAGAAGCACTTCCTTGTGTCTTGTTGTTTTCTGAGATATCCATTTCCCAATTCTTGGCTTGGTTACATGTAGCTTATTTGACACTTGATTGTCCCACTGCTTTTGCCAATATTTCCGTAATTCATGGCGCAGGAAGGGCTTTAGGTCAGTGAAAGGGATGGCTATGTTTGTGTTTGTATGTTCAAAAACTACTGAAGTGGCACTTTCGTCTGCAGCTACATTGCCTTTGATACCTCTATGGCCAGGTACCCAGCATATTATGATTACTTGGTTGTCCTTGTAAGCTGAGCATAGCAAGCTGTACAGTTCGTTATAAACTGAGTTCTTGTGTTTTCGTAGACTCATTAGAGCTCTAACGACACTCAATGAGTCTGTGAACACAATTGCTTTTGTAATATTCATTTGTTTTATGTGTTTGACTGCTGAAAGGATTGCGTATGCTGTAAAAATGCTTGTATGCGGATTTAGTGCCCCGGACACTGTAAAAGATGGTCCCAAAGCTGCGTAAGCAACACCAGTAGAAGATTTGGAGGCGTCCGTATAAAATTCACTGCAAGAATACTTCTCCCGAAGTTCAAGAAAATGCGAGTGTATGTGTGCTTCAGGTGCCCATTTTGATATTTCTACAAAAGAGACATCGTACTGGATGGTCTGCCACTCCCAAGGTGGTGGGAGCCTAGTAGAAGCCATCAGGACATTCTCTAGAAGAGAGAAGCCTGTTTCTTCAGACAGGGCTTCCAATCGGAGGGACATAGGAGGCCTAGTGGCTGGGCGGTTACGGAACAGCCTGGCCGTGGACAAGTCCTGAATAATTGAGTGGCATGAGTGGTCTACTGCAGATTTTACCTTCAAGGCATAGGAGAAACTTAAATATGTCCTTTGGAAGAATAGAGACCATACGTCTGACTCGAGGTACAGGCTTTGTACAGGACTAGTCCTGAAGGCACCTGTAGCAAGGCGGATGCCTAGGTGGTGAATAGGATCCAGCATTTTCAAAACACTAGGCCTCGCAGAATTATAGACTACTGCTCCATAGTCAAGACGCGATAATATAAGACTTTTGTATAACTTTATGAGGCATCTCCTGTCACTTCCCCAGGATGTGCGTGACAAAAGCTTCAGCAGATTCATAGTCTTGAGGCACTTTGCTTTAAGATACTTCAGGTGTGGGACAAAATTTAACTTGCAGTCTAAAATGATACCTAGAAATTTATGTTCACGGCTTACAGATAGTCGTTCTCCATTAATATCTATTACCGGGTCCCGCAGTACACCCCTCTTGTTAGAGAAGAGGACACACGTACTTTTTTGAGGGTTTAATTTAAAACCGTTCTCGTCCGCCCACTTGAACAATTTATTTAAGCCAAGCTGTACTTGTCGCTCGCAGATATTTAGATTGCATGATTTGTAACCTATTTGGATGTCATCCACATACACAGAATAAAACATACTACGTGGCATGACAGTATACAGCGAGTTCATTTTGACGATAAATAAAGTACAGCTCAGCACACCACCTTGAGGTACCCCAGCCTCTTGCGTAAATGGACGAGACAGGACGTTACCAACTCTCACACGGAACGTGCGATTGGAGAGGTAACTCTGAATCACAATCAGTAAGTTGCCTCGAACTCCCATTCCAGAAAGATCACGGAGGATTCCAAATCGCCAAGTTGTGTCGTATGCCTTTTCCATATCTAAAAATATTGACAAGAAAAACTGTTTGTGCACAAAAGCATCACGAATATTTGTCTCGATGCGGACAAGGTGATCTGTTGTGGATCTACCTTCACTGAAACCGCACTGTAAGGGATCGAGTATTTTGTTACTTTCAAGAAAATGGATGAGGCGGCGATTGATCATTTTCTCAAAGAGCTTGCATATACAACTTGTCAGAGCTATAGGCCTATAGCTACTGGCCGAAGAAGGGTCCTTGCCATCTTTGAGAATAGGAACTACAATTGCTTCTTTCCATGCAGTCGGAACGTAGCCGGCAGAGAACATGGTGTTAAAGAGTGACAATAGTGTTTTGTGGGTTTCAGGGTGTAAGTGTTTTATCATTTCATATAGTATTCTGTCACTTCCTGGAGCAGACGCGTTACTACAATTCAGTGAAGCCTGAAACTCCGCCATGCTAAATGGACGATTGTATGCTGCATTGGCTGTGTCTTTCCAACCCAGAGGCTGTCGCTCTGCTTGTCGCTGATATCTTAGAAATGTATCTGTATAATGGGAGGTACTGGAAATATGCTCGAAATGTGCTCCTAGACAATCAGCCTGGTCCTCAAGAGTGTCTCCTTGTGTGTTTACTAAAGGTAGAGGATGTGTTTCGCGGCCTTTTATTTTGTTTACCCTGTTCCAGGCTTTGCGTTCGTCTGTATAAGAGTTGATGCTGGATATGTACTTTTCCCAACTTTCTCGTTTAGCGTGGCGGCGTGTTCTTCTACCTTGTGATTTAATCGCCTTGAAGTTAATTAGGTTTTCTGTGGTCGGGGAGTTACGAAGGAGATTCCAGGCCTTGTTTTGCTTTTTCCGGGCTTCCCTACACTCCTCATTCCACCATGGAATACGTCGTTTCGAAGGCGAACCATTTGTTTGGGGAATACATACTGATGCAACATCAATAATAAACGCTGTAATGTATGCTACTGAAGCGTCAATATCAAGTGAAACGACATCGTCCCAGGGCAAATGTGTTTCTTCGCGAAACCGCGCCCAGTCAGCTGAGTTGACTTTCCATCGAGGAACGTGTGTAGAGCACTCAGATTGTTTTGTAAGGTTTAGTAGGATGGGGAAGTGATCACTTCCATAAGGGTTATTGATCACATCCCATTTCAAATACGGCAAAATTGTACTGGACGCTATGCTTAAGTCTATGGAAGAAAATGTTTTGTGTGTAGGGCTGTAGAATGTTGGTTCTTTTTTGTTAAGCAAGCAGGCACTTGAAGAGAGTAGGAAGTTTTCTATTAGTCGTCCTCTCGCATCACAACGAGAGTCGCCCCACAGTGTACTATGTGCGTTTAGATCACCAACGACTATGTAAGGGTGATGGAGTTCATCAATAAAGCTTTGAAATGTTGTTCTAGAGAGTTGATAACCTGGGGGGATGTATACAGACGCGATGGTGACTAGTTTATTGAACAGCACTGCTTCGATAGCAACTGCTTCAAGAGGAGTTTGGAGTTTCAGTTTCCGACATGCAACGCCTCTGTCGGCAATTATAGCTACACCGCCCTGACGCTGTAGCAGCATCGTCCCGGTCTTTCCGGAAAATGGCGTATTGCTGTAGAAAGTTTGTTTGTGTGGGTTTAAGATGTGTCTCCTGAACACACAGCACCTTTGGATTGTATTTGTGTAAAAGTTCTTTAATGTCATCGAGGTTGTGCATTAAGCCTCTCACGTTCCAGTGTAATATTTGTGTATCCATATTGTTTGTGTTTTTGGGCTGTGTGTCAAGAGATGAGTCTAGTTGGCTTACGGAGCCTTTCCAGGCGCCGTAATCCGGGGTTTGTCTTTCTTGGAGCGGTCGCGAGAATCGCGTCGCTCCGGAGGCGCTGGATGCGCCGCCTGGCTTGGGGTTGTGTCCATCGACTCCAAGGAGCCGCTGGACTTCCGCTCAAGCGAGCGGGGTGTTTTCGGGGTGGGCCTTGCCTCGAAAAGCAGGGCCTTGGAGGCCACCAACCCAGAAGTCGATGGGCCTTCCTTAAGAGACGGCGCAGCAGCGCTGGCTGCTGTCGCCTGGGGGGCTGGTGGCACCGCCGCGGCCACACTCTTTGTGGACCGGGCCGATGCCGGAGTCTGCTGCGACGTTGCCCACCTACGCGCCGCACCAGAATACCCTGTGGAATGAAGAAAAGAGATACGCTTTCGTGCTTCTTGGAATGAAATGTTTTCTTTTACTTTGAGTGTTATTATATCCTTCTCTTTCTGCCACGTAGGGCACGCTCTAGAGTAAGCTGCATGTCCACCGTCACAGTTCGAACAGTGGAGTGTGCCATCACAGTCATCTGAGGGGTGACCATGGTCACCACACTTCGCACAGGTTTGTCGGCCTCGGCAGCTTTGTGAACCGTGGCCATACCTCTGACACTTGAAACACCTTCTAGGGTTCGGGATATATGGTCGGACTCGGACTTTCGTGTATCCTGTTTCTAACGTTTCTGGCAGCACACTGGACGCAAAGGTGACGATCAGATGTTTAGTTGGAATTTCTTTGTTTTCCCGTTTGATTATTATTCTCTTCACTATGGTAACATTCTGCTCCTTCCAGCCCTCTAGGAGCTCTTCCTCGGTCAGGTACAGCAGATCATCGTCGGAAATCACTCCTCTGCTTGTGTTCATCGATCGATGTGGGGTCACTGTGAGGTTCACACCACCGAGTGAGACCAGATTTGCGAGTTTCTCATGTTGTTGTTTGTCGCGGACCTCAAGAAGGAGGTCACCGCTCGCCATCTTTGTAACTTTGTAGCCGGGACCAATTGTTTCGGTGAGATTTTTTGCAACAGTGAAAGGTGAAATCATTCTTACGGTCTTTTGAGGGTTTTCACTATGAATGACATGGAATCGTGGAAAGGTTTCTTTGCGTTGAAAGAAAAATTGAGCTGTTTCTTCGGTGCGCCCTCTTTTTGAAAGAGGACGATCAGGTAGTTCAGGGAATGATGCGAATGCCATACAGGTTTATTGATTTCGGCAGCGATGGTAGCCGCCCACCATGGAGCCCAACAAGGGGACGGTACAAGGTTTGAAGATTACCTGCACACGCCAGCTATACACCGCCACTATAACCTAATATATATATCCAAGGCTGGATATAATACACAAGGTTAACCCTTGCCGCCCAGAAATTCGGAAGTGAGAAGAAGTGACTAGAAGACAGGACAGATGGAAAAAGTGAGAGAGAAAGACAAAAGATTGAGGAGGGGGACAGGAAAAGGCGACTGCCGATTTCCTCCAGGTGGGTCAGTCTAGAGGTGCCGTCTATGTGAAGCAGAGGCCAAAGAGGTGTGTTGCCTCCGCCGGGGGGCCTTAAAGGTCCAAACACCCGGCATTAGCTCAACCTCCAGGATCCCCCTTTCCCCAGACACGGCAAAGCCACGCACGGCTACGCGTGGGAGGGTCCAACCCCCGTGTGCAGGTGTTTGGTGGCGCAACTCACCAAACGCCTGCTTGCGCAGACGCCCCTGCGGGGGAGTCGAAAGTAAGTACTAGGTGTTTGGTCTGAATTTCTTTTCCATCTCGCCTCATCTTAATTCGTTTGACACTTATGACGTTCTGATCACTCCAGCCCTCCAGGAGTTCAGCTTCAGATAGCTCCAACAAATCAGCATCGGATACGACGCCGCGGGTGGTATTCATGGTACGGTGGGGGGTTGCTGTTACTGGAACATCCCCTAAGGACACTAGATTGGGCAGTTTTTCATGTTGTTTCTGATCACGGAGCTCGAGTAGCAGATCACCACTGGCCATTTTCGATGCTTTGTAACCCGGACCGAAAACTTCGGTTAGAGATTTCGAGACGAGGAAGGGTGAGATCATTCTTACTGTCTTTTCAAGTTTATCAGAGTGGATGACGTGAAAGCGTGGAAAGTTCTTTGTTCGGTTGCCATAGAATTGAAAAATATCTTCGGTGCGCCCTCGTTTGTGAGAGCGATCAGGGAGTCGGGGGAATGACGATAAAGCCATAAGGTAACAATAATTTCGGTAACTATGCCAGCCGCCCACCACCGAGCCCAACAAGGGGACGCTACAAGACCCGAAGGAGATGCAGACGTCAGCTGTACATAGCCACTATAACCTAATATAATAGATCCAAGGATGGATAAACTACACCAGGTTAACCCTTGCTGCCTGGAAAATTGGAAGTAAAACGAAGTAAAGAGAGGACAGGAGAGATGGAAAGTGAGAGAGAAAGACGAAGGTTGGAGGGAGAGAGAGAGACAGGAAAAGGCAACTACCGATTTCCCCCGGGTGGGTCAGTCTGGGGGTGCCGTCTACGTGAAGCCGAGGCCAAAGGGGTGTGTTGCCTCTGCTGAGGGGCCTTAAAGGTCCAAACACTCAGCGTCGGCTCAACCCCCAGGATCCCCTTTTCCCCGGACACGGCTAAGCCGCGCATGGTTAGACGCGGGAGGGTCCAACCCTCGTGTGCTCGGGTACGTGGTGGCGCAACTCACGAAACGCCTGCTTGCGCAGACGCCCCTGCGGGGAGGTCGTCATCAGAAATGACACCTTGCATAGTGTTCATTGTTCTGTGGGGGCCCATAGAGACAGGGATATCACCAAACGCAATAAGTTTTGTCAGCTTATTGTATTGAAGCTTGTCACGTACTTCCAGAAGAAGGTCGCCGCTCCCCATTTTAGTCACTTTGTAACCCGAGCCGATTGCCTCTGTCAGGCTTTTTGCAACAACAAATGGTGATATCATATGGACTGTCTTAGTTTCATGTTGACTATGTATCACGTGGTACTTGGGGAAGGTTTCTTTAGGTTTCATGAAGAAGTTGAAACTTTCATCGGTGCGCCCCCTCTTCAGGGAGCGATCAGGTAGTGAGGGGAAATTTGAAGCCATATATAGCAGTACTGTATTCGGTAGGAATGCCCGCCGCCCACCTCGGAGCCCAACCTGGGGACGTCACAGGAATAGAAATAATCTACCCTGCGTACGCCAGCGGTACATTCCCACTATAACCTAATATATATATATATATACCCAAGATTGGATATATTACACAAGGTTAACCATTGCGCCTGGAAAATTGCAAGTTAAAAGAAATGAATAGAAGACAGGAAAGATGGACAAGTGAGAAGGAAAGACGAAGATTGGAGAGAGAGGGACAGGAAAAGGCGACTACCGATTTCCCCTGGGTGGGTCAGCCCGGGGGTGCCGTCTACGTGAAGCAGAGGCCAAAGGAGTGTGTGATATGATGATATATGTTGTTTTCTGGCGCAAGGGCCAGCTATGGCCAAAGAGCGCCAAGACGTGGTGTACTGAGTGAGCAATGGTATGATCAGTGACAGTGGGTAGGTGTAGGGTGGCTGTAAAGGGGCCTAAAATTCTGCACACTAAAGGTGCGTAAAATACAAAATTAATAAGATCATGACAATGATGTGATAGGGCGCAATGAATATGGTATAAAAAATCTGTGAGCGATACAAGGCACTACTGCCTCACAGAGACCCTTAGAAGCAAGAGCCTGGAGGAGAGTGCATTTCAAAATGCTGTCGCAGCAGCGTCCTCTGAAAGAGGGCCCTGCTACGAATCTCTCGGGCGAAGAACTTGCAAAATGTCGATGTCGTTTAAAAAGGCTAAAACTGAGTCGTGCTGAAATACCGGGTCATTAGCTAAAAACATCGCTGGGTGAAGGGGTATGTTCTCTCTATAGGCTTGAACAAAGTGTTTCTTTCTTTCAGGTTCTATTAATGGACACTGTACTAGGATGTGAAGTACAGTAAGTGCTTCCCCGCATCTAGTACAGGTTGGGGGTTCGCCTCCAGACAGCAGGTAATTATGCGTGCTGTAAGTGTGTCCTATTCTGAGCCTACAGAATAGGACATCATTTCTTCTAGATTTCGTGGTCGATGGCCAGTTTCCTAAATGGGGCTTAATTAAATGGAGCTTGTTATGAGTCTGGCCGTCCCACAAACGCTGCCAATGGACTCGAAGTCTCTTGCGTAGATATGGCTTCATATCATGAACAGGGACGGGCATAGATGTGTTGCCAGCTTTTGCCTCGACGGATGTGGCAAGCTGGTCTGCCAGTACATTTCCCTCGCTGTCTCGGTGTCCTGGCACCCAGCACACCACAACATGCTGCCCAGATGCATAAATACTACATATGAATGAATAAAGCGATACTATTATGGGATTTTTGTGCCTTTTAAGAGATTTTAAAGCTTTTACTACGCTCAGCGAGTCTGTGTAGATGATTGCTTTGGGTATTTTCGAGTCCTTGATATGTTTAAGAGCCGACAGTATTGCATAAGCCTCTGCTGTAAAAATGCTCGTTTGTGGGTGCAGGGCGTCGGCATCTGAAAATGATGGGCCAACCGCTGCATAAGAGACGCCAGCATGAGACTTTGATGCATCGGTGTAAAATTCCGGACAGGAGTATTTATGCTGCAGTTCAAGGAAGTGCATTCGAATGTGTGCAATGGGGGCGTGCTTCGTAACATGTAAAAAGGACAAATCACACTCTACAATCTGCCACTGCCACGGTGCGACCTGTATAGTGGGTGTCATTAGACGATGTTCAAAAAGTGGGACATCCATTTCCTCAGCCAGACTTCTCACACGCAACGAGAAGGGCTCTCTTACTGCAGGGCGGTTATGAAAGAGGTGGGAGCTGGACAAATCATTTACGGTGGAATATGAAGGATGTTCACTGTTTGCGTTCACTCTAAGGAAATATATGAAAGCTGTGTAGGTCCTCTGCAAGTGGAGGGACCACTCATTGGATTCCACGTAAAGGCTTTCTACAGGGCTTGTCCTAAAGGCACCTGTAGACAAGCGAATACCTAGATGGTGGATGGGGTCCAGCATCTTCAACGCGGTTGGGGTGGCTGACTGATAAATTATGGCCCCGTAGTCTAGGCGTGTTCGTATGAGGCTTTTATACACGTTTAAGAGACATTTTTTGTCGCTACCCCATGTAGTGTGTGACAACACTTTTAAAATATTCATTGTTTTCATGCACTTGTTTTTTAGATATTTTAGGTGTGGTATGAATGTCAGCTTTGTGTCAAGAATTATGCCTAAGAATGTATGTTCCGTTTTTACAGGTAGACTCTGTCCTTGCAGGTGAATGTCGGGGTCGGGGTACAGTCCTCTCTTTCGAGAAAAAAGGACGCAGGTGCTCTTTTGTGGATTTAGGCAGAACCCATTCTCGTCTGCCCATTTAGCCACCTTGTTCAGACCAAGCTGAACCTGCCGCTCACAGATGGCAAGGTTGCACGATTTAAATCCAATCTGTACATCATCGACGTACGTTGAATAGAACATGTTGCGTGGGATGCATAGACGCAAGGAATTCATTTTTATAATGAAGAGAGTGCAACTGAGCACCCCACCCTGCGGCACTTCGGTTTCCTGCACAAAAGGTCGTGATAAAGCATTGCCAACTCGAACACGGAATGTGCGATTAAGCAGATAACTTTCAATCACATTTAGCATATTACCACGTATACCAAAGTGGGAGAGGTCTCTCAGTATCCCAAACCGCCATGTGGTGTCGTAGGCCTTTTCCATGTCTAGGAATACAGACAGAAAGAACTGTTTGTGAACAAAAGCTTCGCGTATCTGCGCCTCAATACGTATCAAATGGTCAGTGGTGGATCGACCCTCGCGAAAACCGCACTGGTATGGGTCAAGTAGTTTGATTCTAGGAAATGTAGTAGGCGACGGTTTATCATTTTTTCGAAGACTTTGCAGAGACAGCTAGTTAGTGCTATAGGCCGGTAACTCGAAACAGACGATGGATCCTTGCCCTGTTTCAGGATAGGGATCACTATGGCCTCTTTCCAGGCAGACGGGATCTCACCGGAAGACCATACAGTGTTGTAGAGGGAAAGGAGGGTTTTCTGTGTTTCATGGGGAAGGTGCTTCAGCATTTCATATATTACACGGTCAGCTCCTGGAGCAGAATTATTGCAGCAGTTTAGTGATGCCTGTAGCTCAGCTAATCTTAATGGCTCGTTATATGGCTCATGTTTTTTGCATTTTCGTTCCAGCTTCTGTCCTTCTATTCTGGCTTTGTACCGTTTAAACGTTTCGGAATAGTGCGATGAGCTGGACACTAGTTGAAAATGTGCGCCCAGGAGGTTCGCTTGGTCTTCCAAGCTGTCGCCCTGTGTGCTTACCAAAGGGAGTGAATATGTTTGTCGTCCTCTTACCTTATTTACCCTGTTCCAGACTTTGGATTCATCTGTATACGAGTTTATACCTGATAAAAACTTCTGCCAGCTCTCTCTTCTGGCCTGTCGGCGCGTTCTCCTGCCTTCGGACGTTACCTTCTTAAAATTCATAAGATTCTCCGCAGTAGGAGAATCACGTAACAACCCCCACGCTTTGTTCTGTTTCTTACGAGCGTTCCTACATTCGTCGTTCCACCATGGGACACGGCGTTTGCATGCCACACCACTTATTTCGGATATGGATTTAGAGGCGGCATCAATTATGAAGGTAGTGAAATACTCAACAGCAGCATCGATTCCTAACGAAGAGATGTCAGCCCAGGAGATGCTACTAGTAAGAGTGCGAAATTTCTCCCAATCGGCTGTACCAACCTTCCATCGAGGGGCTTGTGGTGAAGACTCATTTACTTTGGTTGTTGTAAGTAGTATTGGGAAATGATCGCTCCCGTAAGGATTTTTGATAACTTCCCATTTAAGTTCAGAAAATAGAGACGGGGAAGCTATGCTAAGGTCAATAGAAGAAAAGGTTCTGTTTGCGATACAGTAAAACGTAGGTTCCTTCTTATTCAGGAGACACGCGCCAGAGGAGAAAAGAAATTGTTCAACAAGACGACCTCGCGCATCGATACGAGAGTCGCCCCACAGACTACTGTGCGCATTGAGATCACCAAGAACAAGATAAGGTTCTGGCAATTCGTCTATAAAGGACTGAAATTCATGTTTGTGTAAGTGGTAATGTGGGGGTATGTAAAGCGAGCAAATGGTTATGAGTTTGTTTAGAAGAACAAGTCGAACTGCCACTGCTTCAAGGGGCGTTTGTAGCTGCAAACGTTGACATGCTATGTTTTTGTGAATCACAATGGCAACGCCTCCTGATGATGCGAGAGCATCATCGCGATCTTTACGAAACGTAACATACTGTCGGAGAAAGTTCGTATGTTTTGATTTTAAGTGCGTTTCCTGTACACACAGCACTTTCGGATTGTGTTGGTAAAGAAGTTCTTGGATATCGTCGAGGTTCCTAAGAAGGCCTCTTACGTTCCACTGCATAATTTTCGTGTCCATAATGAAGTTAAATTGGTGCTGTGTGTACGAAACGAAACGTGTTTTAGCCTACAGAGCCGTTTGCGGCCCTGTAATTTTGGTTTTGTCTTTTCTAGAGCGGTCCAAAGAATTTGGCCGCTCTTTAGGTGCTGGCTGCACCACTTTGCTTGGAGTAGTGTCCATAGCCTCTTGCGAAGCGCTGGACACTCGCTCTAACGAGCGATGTGTACGTCGTGTAGCCTTCGCCTCGAGGGACGAAGGCTGTGGCCTCACCAGCCCGGAGGCCGATGGGTCCTCCTTAGCCTCTGAGCTGCGATGGCTGCTGCCAGCGCTAGTGGAGGCCTCGGGTGTGACCGATTTCGAGAGGGGCAGGGCAGCCTTAGCTGCTCCCACCATGGGGGCGGGTGGCAGTCCCCTCAGTACGCTGCGCGTGCCTTGGGCGACCGCCGGGGTCCGTCGTGATGCTGCCCCCTGTTGCACCACTTCGGCAAAAGAAGTTTTCATTGAAAATGAAGGTGAAAGACGCTGTCGTGCTTCCCTGAAACTGATGTTCTCTTTGACTTTGATAGTGATTATCTCTTTTTCTTTCTTCCAGGCTGCGCAAGATCTGGAATATGCGGGGTGGTTGCCATCGCAGTTCGCGCAATGGGCCTCAGCAGTACATTCATCAGCAGAGTGATCTTTTGTAGCGCATTTCGCACAAGTTAGTTGTCCTCGGCAGCTTTGAGAGGCATGGCCAAACCTCTGACATTTGTAGCAGCGTCGTGGATTTGGAATGTAAGGTCTTACACGCAGTTTGAGGTAGCCTGTTTCTATTGCATCCGGGAGTGTGCTAGAGCCAAATGTAAGTACTATGTGTTTGGTTGGTAATTCTTTGTTGTCGCGCCTGATTTTTATGCGTTGTACATTTATAACGTTTTCTTCTTTCCATCCATTCAGGAGTTCTTCGTCAGTCAAATCCATGAGGTCGTTGTCTGAAACCACACCCTTGACGGTGTTCATTGTTCGGTGTGCGCTGACAGATATGGTTTTATCACCAAATGCCACCAGGTTTGTGAGTTTCTCGTACTGCATTTTGCTTTTTACTTCAATCAGAAGGTCACCACTAGCCATCTTGGTGGCTTTGTAGCCACTTCCAATGACCTCAGTGAGACATTTTGACACTAAGAAGGGTGAGATGTTTATCGCTTTTTTGTCAGTGTTTTCACAATTAATCACGTGGAAACGTGGGAAAGTTTCAGTGGTCTTTGCGAAGAAGTTCAGGGATTCATCGGTGCGCCCTCTTTTAAAAAGAGGGCGATCAGGGAGTTTGGGGTATGAGGATGCCATACAGATTAAAATGATTTCGGCAGCGGTGCCAGCCGCCCACCGTGGAGCCCAACAAGGGGACGCGACAGGGTTGTTATGAACAAGACCTGCCAACGCCAGCTGTACACAACCACTATAACCAAATATGATATAACCAAGGTTGGCTATCTCACACAAGGTTAACCCTAGCTGCCTGGAAAATCAGAAGTTCAGAAGTGAGAAGGAGACAGGAAAGATTCAAAGTGAGAGAAAAAGACGAAGGATTGAAGAGGAGGACAGGA